>NC_054534.1:64409094-64696594 GCF_017654505.1 Polyodon spathula | reverse complement strand
GCAGTCTGCATGAACACAGGAGCAATGTAAGTAAATGCTGTGAGCTGTCCTTGCTATAAATTACATACAAATAAATTACATACAAATTTATTAAAATTCAAGGATTTATAAATAATTCTAGTCAACAAAAAAGACCCATCAGTAAAATTGGTACAAGCTGGATCCTAAATTCAATTAGCTTATCTATCCTGGCAAAAAAAAAAAAAAAAAAAAAGTTGTAAATGCACACATGAACAGTTGTTGCCAATGTACTTTAGAATTATCCAAATAAATGCATGGATTAAACAGATTGAGCCTTTCACTTGTTGCAAATAACGCTGAATCAGCTAGGCTGGTCAGTAAAACATTGAATCCTTTTGTATGGAGAATCTCAGTAGCTAAGGCTCATGGTTCATCAGCTGATTCAGATTCAGTTGTATTGAGTTTGCCCACAGATGATGTGAGGCAGAACAGTAATTGGATACCAGAAAATATGAAAAAAACAGTGAGTTTTGGCCCCCTACTGTATTCTGGATGAATGGCATCCCTTCTAAAGTGACCTTGTGTGAGCAGAAAGAAATGTATAGTAACAATGTGTACAGATCCAGAACTATTGTACATGGTGCAGAAGTAACCCTGACACATAAATTAAAACATAATCCTCTTGTTAATTGTGTATGTAATATGTGCCAAAGCAAGTCATTAGTGACTGGGCTCAGACTTTGTCCGGCATGCAGTCATTTGGCTAAACACTGTAGAATCTTGTTTGAATGCAATGATTCTGTAGGTGTTTCTTTCTCTCATTTAAATGTAAACCCAAAAAGATATTAAGAGGATTGAATGCATGAGTTGTGAAAAGGTCACTTAGTAAAATGGGCGCATCTGGGAAAATTAGAATGTGAGGAAGGTGTCCCTACTAAGCGTGTACAAGTGTCTTGTAGGTACAAAGTCAAGGCCATGGCGACTCACACCTGTGATATAAGACCATGGATTCGAGAGCCTATTGTCGTGTTCGCTGAGCCTGCCCGAGTTGAACCTGAGACCGAAGTGGAGTCTTGCTGGGAGCGAGCTGAAATCCTGGACATGGATTGGAGAATTTAAAATGAAATGTATTAATGCAATAATATGTGTTATAATCTTTTGTAGTGTTTGTGTAATCTTTACTTTGGAAAATTATGTAAATGTGTAATCAAATGTAATGTTTAATGCTGCTCTAGTCAATAATTGTGAAAATCATGCGTTCTTTAGGTAGAAAATAATGCAGTAAGAAACTGGTATAATGTGATACATAGCCAGCTTTTGGGCAGTGGCTAGTTTTTAGGCGGCTTCTTATCAAGATGGGCTTGATTCCCAGAATTGAATGCTAAGTTTCTGCAGCACCCTTTTTAGCCTAAGAAAATGTTGTTAAATGTTGAAATAAGGTTTAGTATGCTTGATTTTTACTATAAACTATTTGTGCGAGTAAGACCATATGCTTAACACTGCCTGTTAAGATAAAATGTATAAAACTGTTTCTCATCAGGAAAAGTTCACATTTAAACAACAATGGGGTTTCTCTTAGTTCATCTCATCTATTCCTATATTGAGAAGGTGGGGAATGGGGAAGATGAATGGAATGAAATACCTGATGTGTTTACTATGATATTGAAATATAAAAAAGTAATTTTAAGAAAAAGAATAGAGGATGGGTTTTAAGAAAGTAAAAACTTTATAACTTGCTGTGAGCCTGTCTTAAAGTCGTGCCAGAAAGTGAAGGGATAGTTGGCATGAAGAGCGGAGTTCTCCTATCAAACAGCGTCAAGGTTAGAGTGTCTTCTCATCATAGAAAAATTGGAAAAAACCTTGATTATCGCTGGAAATTGGAAAACTAAATGCACAGCTAGCAAACTGGTTTTAGCTGGTTTTTGTGCAGCTAAAAAAAATAGGAGGTCGTCCGCAGTTCAGCTGAGTTTGTGCTGTTAGGAAACTCATAGGACAGAGACATTACAATCTTACACTTAAATAAAAAACAAATAGATTATCCATGAAGAGAAACTCTATATTAGAAAAACATAAGATGGAAGTTCCCTATAATATCTGTTGGGCACACGCCTGTGAAGAGAAAAGGAAAACTAATTTGAAGAATAGAATGGCATGAGGGAATATATACTTAGACATTAATACATATAATCAATATAATCATAACACTATAGTATTGTATATATTTCAAACAACACTTATATATTCAACAATAACATTAGTGTTGTATATACTTCAAACAACACTTATATATTCAACATAATATTATTTTCTTTGTTTCACCTAACTTTTTACATAGAGGAGGGGTTAAGAGATGAGCTGGTGAGATCATGATCGGATGTGTAGACCAGGTGTCATATCTTGAAAAATTGCTGACACAAGGCTCTAAATTTTTAGGCTGTTGTGTGCCAAAGAGATAAGAATTGGACTTGATAAAGATTTTCCATGTATTCCTATGGAGACGAATCCTATAAAAACTCACACTTTTCACAAAGGGGCACCACAATCAAGACTCAGCTTTGCAGAGTGATGTGGTCCATCATTTGCAGATCTCCACAAGACAATTCTGATTCCTTTGTTCACGCTACTTTTCCTTATAATAGGAGGTAAGCAGATTACTAACATTGTTATATCTCACATGTATTGGTTGTATTGCTATAAGGTTTTGAAACTATGTTTTGGTTTTAAGAGTGTTATATTGAATGAAACCGAAATATAGAAGTGGGTGCTTGTAGACTGCATGTATTGGAATTTGTTGGTCTGATCAACCTACCTTTCCAATATTAAAAGCATTTTAATAAAGCGAAAGAGCATTGCTCTGATTCGTAAAACTTAAAATGAATGGGTCTTGAGTGTCTTTCTTTCCTATTAAATAAAGGTTATATGGACATACTTACAGCTCGTCCAGTGCTCGAACATAAACCACTAGGAGTTTATAACATCTCTGTCCTCCTAACGTCTCCCCTGAGTTAAGAGTGTGTGCAGAGTGAATAGAAAATAAATAAGACCGAACAAAAAGAGTACATGAAAATCAGTGAAACGCAGCAGACGTGACACACTGTATACAATCACAATGGTATCTGATGTTTTTGTTGTTAACACGCTTTTAGAAGATATAACGTGCACTGCACAGTGCTATTGTTATCATCAGTTCTAATATTTCCTCTTTTTTATCACGTCACTTCAGCCAGTTTTAAGTCAGAGAACTAAAGTATATACTGTGGCAAACCTTGGTTCCTGCAAGCAGGGGCTTCTCACAGGAGGATCGAACGTGAACCCAGAGCATCCCACTTTGAAGCATAGCGGCAATACTGCTGTGCAAGAGTCAGGCTCACTTGCAGGAGTAGATATCAAGCCTTCATGTCCTGACCCCTACCCCAGTCACACTATAATATCTTGAGAGAGTACAGAAAGCACAATATTCATGTAAAGTATACAATAGCATAGTATCGGAGCAGAAAACATTTCAACGTTTTCTTTTATGTCTTAACAATGGGCATAATGGAGTGACTAATTCTGTTAATGTGACAAAACATTGGCTGAAACATCATGTATACTTCATAAAAAGGCATTAAAGCATTAGCTGACATTGTCCATAAAACATACTGTATATGAAAACTGACATCATACTAGCTTCATAAACCTACTAGGCTTAAGATGCAATATAAAACTATGATGGCTCTAAATAATTTTTTATTTAATACTTATCAGGAAATCTGAACAAATATCACTTGCTGCAAGGTTTTATATTTCAGTACTGCAAATAATAGCAGTTTTTTACAAACACAATCACAAAAAAAGAAAACACCATCTCTATTACTATGAACTTTATGGCTTATTCCCAGCTACTATATACTGTAAATGGATTGGAGGGTCATGCACATTACTGCTCGCTACAGTTTATCATTAAATGCGACTCCATCACTCAGAATTCACTTTCAGTAAATGCTTTCTAGGAATATCCACTGTAGATACGGCATTTGTTACTGGTACTGCTAATTACAAAAACACCCACGTCTGCCATTTCTATTTAGAAAGGCATCTGAATCTGAAGGCATGAAGGGTCATGTGAGTAATGTATCAGTCAAAGACATCATGGGGCATTACCTGAAGTCCAGCCTTGTATGGACAAGAAGTTGGGGGATTTGCCCATTTTGCTCCTCCATATAATGTGAGAAAAGTCCCCTTGGTATTCCTGGAGTAAAGTGGGGATTTACTTGCAGATTTAACAGGTTATATGCCCCACAGGGTGGGTGATTTGACTCCTTTTGTGTTCTCAAAAGGGGAGTGGGGGTTATATGACTGCTGAAAAAGAATCTTAAAAAAAAAAAAAAAAAAAAAAAAAATGTAAATAAATTATAGCCTCATCCTAAGCCATAAATTTTATTAGTCACACCCAAGTACTCCTAGGTGGCAATTTAAAACGATGAAATAAAATTGTATTGGAGTCAACAAGTTTATATAATTTGTCACAAATCACCCCACTGAACATACTCTGTAAAGCTGCAAGTCAGTTCTACTCATGAAGTAGATTAGAAGAAGATCTAATCAATCAATCAATCAATATTTATTATCCAGTATATAGAGCCTTCCATAGTGGACCACTGTCATAAAGCACTTTACAAGATAGTAAGGAACCATGCATAATACATTAATCACAGTAAAATAAAGGGCACAGTACATTCAGTAAAATGTAAAATACAACAGTAAAACACGACACAAATACATAAAATATAGGCATAATACATTAAATAGACTTTAAATAGACAGATATGCAACTGCACACATAACATTTCACAAAGGCCAGTCTCATAGGTGACAAATACAACTTCAATTTGGAGAACAGACTTTGCTGCAGAGATCCACCCCCTACTTACCTGAAGGAAGTAGAGATGGTAATCTTTTAGGAACGATCACTTTGTCAAAACCTATTTAAACACCCCGACTCACTGTTTCTCTGACTGCCTATATACTACTCACAGTGTTATGACAGGTGTCTTTTGTGTCTTATTCACAAATTCACGACGCTTTACTAAATACGTAAAGTTTATTTTGACTAGTCAGCTTCATTCAAATATATTATATAATATATATATATATATATATATATATATATATATATTATATATATATATATATATATATATATATATATATATATATATATATATATATATATATATGTGTATCCTATATATATCAAACTCAAAACAGACTATAAACAGTAATAACAGGCCTAACTAACAAGCTTGTTTTTAAAACAGGGATTGCAGGCTTTAATGCTTAGGCTTATAAAATAGTGCACAACTTCATAATTAAACTGTAATTAGACAATACATTACACACAGTAAAATTATAGCGCAGGAACAGTTATCAAGTTTATAAAACATTGGAACTCAGGCACATCATAGTACATGGTAACTCAAACGTTTTCTGATTGAAAGAAAACAAAATAACTCAGATGGTATTAAAAAAAACACAAAAAATGCACACGTTATGCAAACAAAGACTTACTTCATTACCAAATACAGTTGCCTACGTAAACCCGAGACACAGGAAGCACCAATGCGCATGCGCATCGAAGTGGTATTTTCTTGAAAGGTAAATTGTATCAACATAAAGTTTAAATAATAATAATAAAACACTTAATCTTCTGAGTTGGTTACCAGCAAGGATTAATCGGTGCAATACGGAAAGGAGCCTGGCATGAGAAACAAAGAAAATTACATAAAAAGTCCGCCGGAACAGCGGGGAAGTCCCGAAAGGAAATTCCCCCCTCCAGTTTGGAATATTATTAATTTCGCAATTTAATGTCTATGTATGTTTAATTAAATCCATTTGCCGCTTGTATATGCTAGTTACCATTTGCGTACAGGTACTGTAGCGTAACATTATTGTTACAGTAGGTGTTTTATTTATAGTTGTGAATTTTTGTCCCAACACATTTGGCATGCAAGCAGAGTAGTTCATCAACCAACTACGATGTCCTCCCACAGCAGCTTCAACAGCACAGAAACACCGAGCCACGGATACAATCAGAGAGAAGAGATGGTGGAACAAATCAAGATGGAAAACGCAATGCTTAAAACCAAACTACAGAGCTATACAACTTTGAACACTTTCTACCACGAAACACGCCTGGAATTGGCCAGAATGAACCACCACGTCCGCTTACAAGATAATATAATCAGGGACCTAAAGGCGAGGTTAGCAAGATACGAAAACGCCGCTGTTCATGTAGGGGAAGAGGGGCCACTGGTTTTTGGACCTTCAAAGTCCTTATTCGAGAATCTATGTAAGGAAATCAGCAAACTTAAACAGCAACAGAAAGAAACTGAAAGAAATTCTGAGCAGCAACTGGAAACAATGAAACTAGTAAGTGTTATAATATATATATATATATATTTGCGTGTTTGTTTTCTATTGGTAATTTTATATAATATATAATATTACGTAATCTCAGGAAAATAAACTACAACCATACATCTTTACGGTTTTGATTAACTCATGGAAATATCCGGTTGAAATATATTAACGATTTCCATTGGTAATTTAATCACTGTAAAACATGTGTCTATTATACTGACAGTTGTACATAGTACAATTAGAATGGCAACTAATATATGTAAATAAATGAATGCAGGAGTTTTGCATTTCATCTGTAAACTTCAGTGACGCATGGCATAGTCATATTGCAAATGGGGAAATTACATAGTTTCAGATTAGACAGTTTCTCTTTGTGCGGGCCTTATACTTTTTATATAAAATACATATTTTATAACCATATCTATCCTGATAATTTAAGCCTACAGTATGTGATCTGTTCTGAGAAATCGCAGTCGAAATGATACACGCTGCCTTGTAGGTAATCAGTCCTAGTTATTATAATTTCCTTAATGAGAATTATTACTAAAATGTAATAATAATAGGGCCTCAGTCACAACTGGTCATTTTAGTAACAAACCAAAAGTGGACAAGCAGAGACCGCATACACTTTTTGTTCATAATGACCATTATATTTAAATTCCCTGTTATTAAAATGCTTGTGGCAGCATGTTTATTGGCCAGCTAAAGCATTGGGGGAAGACGTTTTTTTTTTAATTAATTTTTTTCTTCAGTTGTCCAATAAAGTAACGGCCTGACATTTGGAATGACCTAAGCCCCTATCACACTAGCATGCACAACCCTGGTCGGACCCCACCCGGGTCATGACCGGTGTCTTGCAGGTCGGCTATGAGATTTCATACTGCGAACTGGGTTACAGAAGTAAGCAAGCAGCAGCAACGTTCATGTGACCACCCTTTCATCAGTTCAGGCTTTCAAGAATCACCGGCTAAAATGTTGATTAGTAGAGCTATTTTCTTTGTCCCTGCTGCAATCTGGCTCGTGGCGTGTCTCAATCAATAGAAATATAAACAGAAATGTTCCTGTTGGACGCGATACCTTTACGCAGGCGTGCTGTTGTTACTTTGTCGCTTACCAATAATCATCATGAATTTATTTTGTCTCGCTCGACCGGGATAAAAGTGTGGCAACCCACAACCCGACCTGGGTATGAGCGCCAGTGTGAAAGAGGTTCAGAGTACCCAGAATCTGATATGTCCGAATAATTTGGTTGTAAAACGTAAATTTATGAAATCGCTTTTACTTATTTATTGAATATGTCTACACAATAACATTTTTTTTTACAGTAATAGATAAGTAGACTACATATTTCTG
The DNA here is from genome assembly GCF_017654505.1 of Polyodon spathula. NCBI lineage: Eukaryota > Metazoa > Chordata > Actinopteri > Acipenseriformes > Polyodontidae > Polyodon > Polyodon spathula. The sequence goes on along the minus strand of NC_054534.1, from coordinate 64,688,878 downwards.
CTAAATAAGGAAATAAAGTTGTTCAGGAGATGAAAATAAAGGATATTCTTGCTCAGGCTCTGCACAAACAGATGCAGCAACATATTGTCCAATTTCATCACTGTTGCATGGTGATTTTCTGTTACTCCAAACTGTGCTAGAAGACTATTGGTGTTCACTTTTAATTGCAGGAGCTTCAGAAACTGCAAAAGGAGTTGAGAGAAAAAGATGAAGAAATGCAGAGAATGACAAGCAGACCGCCACATGAGAAAGACCTGGAGATTTTGCGGCTCCAGGGGGTTCTGGCAGAGAAGGAAAGGGTTCAGGCAACTAGAGAGGTGCTGTGTCATTCCCTCACTGATGAGGCAGAGCAGCTCCGTGCTCAGCTGGCTGCCACAGTGGAAGTATGTCAGCAGGTATCACAAAGACTGGAGGGCAAACAGAAGAAACTTCCTGAATCTGGAGAAGAACAGATTCATACAGAACAATCTAGCAAGGTATGCTGGATCATGTTTACAGAATTTAATATACCCTATGAACAATTCTGATAGTGGCATGTTTACTGACAGTAAGGGGCAATAGGCATACTCATACAAGTTTAAACCAGTATATTTTAATTTCACGGATAATAGCCACATGTTTATCAGAAGCTGCTTTGGGAATTTCACAGAGCTGATATTGAAACTGAAACAACAAAACAGCAACTGTCCATTTGGAGGTAGAAGTTTTTCAGATTTTTAATAATATCGATAGTTGTGTTCTTGGATGTCAACAGTTTTAGTATATCATTTACCAGCAGTGAAATGCTTTTCTCTGCTACAGGATAAGTAGGGACTTCCCAAAAGCAATCATGGATTTTATATTTTTATTTCAGGGGATTATTTTTATGAAATTACCTGAAAGTATACCATATTTATTTTGATAAAGTAACCCGAAAAGAACTAAATTAGTAACTGTTATCCTCACCACAGGTTATAATATGTTAATGTGTTTTTTTTTTCACAGCTTCAATGTACAAACTCTAATGAGACTGCTCATCTTAAGGCTATAGTATGCCAGCTACAGGAAGAAAATAAAACTTTACAGCAGAAAGTGGTTCATGTAAGTTATTTTTTCTACTCCATGACAATGTTTTAAATAACGTTTTAAAGACGCTTGTGTGACAAGTCGTATAATTTCTATGTTAAAGACAATATTTTTCTGTTTTGTGCCACAGGTAGAAAGCTTGAATGCCAAGTGGCAGAAGTATGACGCTAGCAGGGAAGAGTATGTGAAAGGACTGTGTCAGAAACTGAAAGTGAATTCAAAGCAAGGCTTTGACTCGGCGCAGACCAACATGGACATGATGCAGCAGGAGATCCTGAGGCTTAATCGACTGCTGGAAGACAAGATGAAGGAATGCAACAGGTTCAGCAGAGACCTGGAGGAAACCAGGAAAACGGACAGAGAACGCATCCAAACACTTGAACAACAGGTACTTTGTCACTCATACATTTCTTAAATGCAATTCTTAAAGTTGTACAGGCCCTACTTTGAAGCAAATGCATACTGTTAGCAAGAAACTACTCAAAACTGCAATTTAACAGCTCCACCTGCAACAGTTGTTTTCTCCAGTTGTATACAGTTGTTTTATTCTAAGGAAAGTTGCTTTTTCTTAAATGCGTCCAATGGGGGACCCTTGGATCCTGTTTTATCGGAATTGTTATTAACTCCTGACTATACTTTTCTTGTAAGGGACCAATAGGCTACAAACATAACAGTGATGTAAAAATAACATCCTGTTATAATCCCTACTTTATTTTTTCAGGTTCTTATTTATAAAGATGATTTTAAGTTTGAGCGAGCTGATCGAGAGAGGGCGCAAAGCAAAATACAAGATCTTCAGGAAGATATAGTCCGCTTAGAGCTGCAGCTGAGAAGACAGGTAATTGAAAATTCTAATATTCATCAATGATTCAAGGAAGCAGTATTAAAATGTAGGACTTGAGAGAGGTCGTTTTTGTAATAATATTGAAAACATATTAACAAATAACTAATCCAAACCTTGTATTTGTTAGGATTCAGGAGATCAAGCTACCCCTGTCAGAATACACATTGGCAATAGGAACCTTATGCACATAGAGACGGATGCTGCTGAAGTGTTGCTGGGCAATAGCCCTGATCAATCGGGAGCAAACAGGTCAAGCTCCCAGTCAACTCAAGATTCTCCAGCAGCAAACAGGACTTCAAAATCAGAGCACAGAGCACAGACTGACTTACAATGTCCACGCTGTTTGGTAGTTTATAACGATGAACAGTCGACTGCATTTCTAAAACATTTTACAGAATGTGCTGAACTATAAGGCAAAGAAACAAAAAACTGTCCAATGAGACAATATACAACCAGTGAACGACACTACTTTGTGTGGGTTCAGATACTTGTTACAATGCTATTGTCAGAAATAGCTACAGTCTTGCTGCTTTTACAACATCCTTTTAACTGTTGTGTAGTTCCCTACTTCGTTGTGTCTTCGCAACTCCAAATAGCACCCTATACAGCTATTTACTGGAGTTTAGGCATAGTTGAAAGTGACAGTGGGTTACATGACCCAAAGCTACAGGCTATCATGTGTCAAAATCTGTTTCACTAAAACTGCAGTTTCAGAGAGCAGTAGTTCGTTGACAGTTGACTGCTAGAGTGACTATTGGCCCGTTTTGTGGCTAATAGCACATGCTATTTTTGGTATTTTTTTTACCATGTTGGTAAACTGACGCAAAATTGGTTTCAGTCTGATTCTATAATTTTCTTCTGATTTAATAGCTATTTTTTCTATTCCATCTATTTATACGTTTCTGTACTTTATATATCTTTCTTATCAACTGACTAAAACAGCAACTGTGTGCTCCAAAAGGCTAGTTGTACTTTTGTGATTTTATTGTGAGAAGCAACAGATGCACTTGGCTAATAGTGTTGTAGCCAGATACAGTGCATCTCTCCTTCAAATAAGACGTTAGTAGGAGATTATTATTATTATTATTATTATTATTATTATTATTATTATTATTATTATTATTGTGCTGTCCACAGTAATCATGTTTAACTTATTGCACTTTACAGTATGTCTAACTAATTAAAAGAACAGTAAGCTTGGGATAAGTGCAGTTGTAATACCTTGGTGCTTGATATGTGTATATATTATAAATGGTAATATATTTAATTTACTAGTAATAGCTTGTTAGCTTAGAATGCATAATTCAATGTAATTCAGTGTTTGGGGAAGTTATGCCAGTTGCCAACTTTCAGGGTTAGTAATTTGTTTTTTAGCTTGAGTTATGTAAGACTGCAATGTAGACAATCTCCATTTTGCTATGTGAGTGAAATGGAAGTGGAAACAGAGCTCTATACACAAGTCTCTGCTCAAGTGATACACATTTTTGGGTAGTCTACAGCTATGGCTAAAAGTTTTGCATCGCCTAGAATTTTAGGATTGAGACATAATTAAAAAAACAAACAAACAAAAAAAAAACCTGTATGAATGTAATGTAGATTTTATTGTATTATTCAATGTAATCAAATAAATTAAAAATGATATTGTAAGTCTACTGGAAGCTATAATATTAGTATAGTATTTCATGTAAGATTTTGAAATGTCAGATTTTTCAACTTTTGTCAGTTGTTTAAGTATTTGGAAAACTACAACGTGGTATGTACTTCAGTATGTTAATGTAACATTATTCTGCAGGTTTTCATTTGACTTTATTAAGCAAAATTAGTTGATTCTATAGGGTGATGCAAAACTTTTGGCCATATCTGTACTTCTACAATACAGATTTTGAATCCTTTCAGACGTTTGTTGAGTACAGAAAACACGTTTTACACAAGAATCCTAGTTTTGTCAATTGTAAAAAAGAAAAATTGTATTTTAAGCTATTAGTTATTTTGAGACTGACATTTCTTTGGACTAAAGCCCAGACAATGTGAACACAGACATATATAAATAATCACATTTATGCAAGGTCCCTAACAAAGTGGAAATGATTGCCAGTATCTGGAGATGTTACTGAAATGGTCCTATTTGTGTGTCTCATTGAAAAAACTGAGAAGTATAGTGTTAAGAACAAAATAATCTTTTTGACTTATTTTCAGCTCCTCAAATTAAGACCGAGTACAGGGGCCTAACAGTAATCCAGTATATACTGTATGGCAGTCAGTATTACTAGCATCATTTACAATTTGTATTTGATGTGTTTTTTGTAATTTTTGTAGACTGATACATACATTTGTCATAAGATACATGAACAATGTTTAATAATCTTAATAATATTTTTAAACAGTATTGTTATGTTTAAAAGAGTATTTTTTTATAATAAAAAGAAATACAATCTATTATGAACTGCATTTTCTTGTGTGTGTGTCCATAGGCATCATGAATCTTCTTTAGACATTCCAGTTTTCTCTGAACTGGTGATGTCCCGATAATCACAACAAATGCAAAACTGCATTCACGTGCTTTCACAAACATGGAACACCCTGACAGTAAAAGAATGTCACCGCTTGACACTTACATTCGTAACCAAAATCTCCTAGGCAACATGGCTTTTTTCCTATAACGCATATGTGTTACTCCCAAAGATGCAACAACAACATAAAAGTCCCGTAATTACCAACTTGAATCACTAATCCAGCCTATTACTAATATATTTTATTAACTTTCGTAAGTGTGGTGTTTAAGAATACACTTCCCTTCCCCTGAGTGGCAGTGTATTTAACACAACACTTCACAATGGAACTATAATTTAGGGATTACCCTTCTGCTGTGAAAACTTGGTTCAGTTGGTGTGACAGGGAGCGTGAGGATCTGAGCTGCAAATCTCCCTCCCGACCCAAGAGGGCACTAAGCAGAGGTACTTGCATGCCTGTTCAGAGATGGGCCGGCTTGGAGAGAGGGGCGGAAAAGGAAGTCGGCCATCTTGGTGCAGGGCGGAATGACCATATTAGGGGACAAAATCACTGTGATCAGCTGTGTTGCATTAGACAACTGGCAGGTGTGCTGAGTCGCGCTGATCATGGGGTGGAGTCCCCTGGTATATAAGGGCTGTCATTTTGTAGGTGCGAGGCTTGTTGAGGTAATACTGGAGCTAGGTTCCTGAGCAGTGTGTTTGTTTATTTGGTTATTTTTGTGCTACGTGTTTGTGTTTATTGTCAGAGTGATCCCTGACGCCAAGGAGCTGCCGCACCACTGCCAGCACTTTTCACCTTGGACACCACACACCCCGGACAACGGAACTGGACACTTAAGCACCTGAGCACCTGCACTTTTCACCACCCCAGGAGTGCACCCAAGGAGCTGAGAGGGACTCCTCTATTGGGACTTATGATTTATATTTTTGTTGCTTTGAACTGTGTTTTTTTTGTTAAAAAAGTTCACCCTACCATTGTGGTAGGGTATTTGCAAATTCAGAAGTGACTCTGTGACGTCTGCTCCACACCCACACCCACTGCACCGTCACAGTTTGTTCCATAATTTTGGTTTTATCCAGGCTCCATGTCAAAATCAATTATTTGGGCATCGGAGTCTCCCACCTTACAGACAATTGAACAAAACAGCATTGGTAGGTTGGGAGTTACTGTAAGAGTTTTATCTGGGTTTTCAAAAGCACAGAATATGTATCAATATAGCAATCCTGCACTACACCTAGATGTAGAGGACCATTTCATTACAGGTTTGATAGGTGTAATGAAATAATAGATTGATGATGATGATGATTGCTTTTGTCCATTCAATGGATTTTGTGAAATTTTGTAGGTAGATTTATAGACAACACTAAATGATTACACTATATAACACAATTTTTGTTCCTGGGTAGTAAGTGTTATTTTCTAATTGCTTAATCCTCAAAAGTATAGAAAATGGCTATTATTCCCCACAAACTTTGCTTTTGTGACCAGGACAGTGATATTTCAAAATATCACTATTTCCAAGGGGAAAACGGGCAAATGTATGTCTTTTCATTCACATAAAATCAGAAAAAAACAACATATGAATCCAAATTAACATATATTTATACTAAAGTAATACAAAAATGATTACAAAAGATTTAGAATTGAGTAGTTTTTTGAGATTTACGATTATACTGTAGTAAAGCTCGAAAAACTACTCAAACTACTACTACCAAAATAAAATGCATGTACCACACTATGATGGTTAAGCTATGATACTGGATCTTTAGTGCTTCTCCCACCGATTTCACAGACACATCATCAGGGAGAGTGGGTTGAAACTTTTTGACACAACAGTATGTAACTTTGAAAACAGCTATACACAGACGCAAAGGAGAATTTGCTGGTATTTCCCTTTTCCCAGGACGCAGAATTATGGATCGTTTATTTTTTGTATTTGTATTTTTCAGGTTTGCTTCGGTATCCGATTCTGTCTTGACATTTCCCACAAAGAAGGAATGGGAAAACACTACACAGCTCACAGACTTCACATGTATGAGTTTCTTAGACACAGACACGTTATGAAATAATTTCTGGTTTAATCACACAGACAATGCATTAATAAAACCATTTCCTTAAAAACATCCAAAAACTTCTGAAACCACGCATGGTTCCTTGTAACACATGACACCCCTTAATGAAAGAGTAAAAGCTACAGTCCATTAATGGAGTGATAACCAATACTTTACAATATATTTTCATAGTGCTTATTAGCTTTATCGATGTTACCAACGGTCACCATTTTTTTTTAACCTTTATTCCAGGATATGAAAATATTTCAAATACACCACAGACATAAAAAAAAGATGGTCAGAATGCAGCTAGAACATTAGAGGGATTTACTGAATTGAATAAATAAAAAATAAAAATCTTTATAGGTTTTATTCCCACTACAATTGGATATGGTACCAGTTTGTGAACAGTAAAAAATAAACTAGCATATTGAGAGGGAGTTTCTATCAAGAGAAGTCATTTTCTGACACCCCAGGACAATCTGAACTTATATTTTTTATGACAAGAGTAACCTTGTGGTGCATACAAAGCAGCCATATTAAAACCATAACCCTGGAGATGTCAGGGATTCCCCCTCCCACGAGTTACAGGTCCACCTACACTATTCCTTCTGGCCCATTATGGATTCCCCTTAGTCTGTTGCCGAGTACAACCCTCCCCCATATTTACAACTACATTGGAACAATTAGGTCACAAGGGATCGCAAAAGATTCTTAGAAACATACAGTTTTTTGTCATTCACTCAGAACTTGCAAAGTGCTTATTTAAAATCCCCAAAAAGGTCCAGTTTATTAAAAAAATCCTAGTTTTACGCAACAGTGACAAAATGAATATCATGCTCCCCCACCCCACCCCCCCCCCCACCCTGTATATATATATATATATATATATATATATATATATATATATATATATATATATATATACACACACACACACACACACACACACACACACACAGTATATAAAATTACAATAGCTCTGTTAATCTAAAGAAGTTATTACATTTTACAGGGTTTTTTAACCTAAAATTCAAGAAATACACCCAATATCACAATACCATATCAGGACCAATAAGTGTTTCTTCATATTTTTTTCAGAAACCTTTCATTTCCCGTTTTTGCTTTTGTACGATTAGTGGTGTTGGAAGATAATGATAGAACAGCCTCTCCTGATACACAGACAGTATATTTATAGTTACAAACTTTTTTTCAGTTAGTGAATCCATGTGTTGTGGGAATTTCCCTATAGATCTGAGGGCTAGTCTGTACTTTCATTTTAAAGGCTGAATGCACTGGGGTTGAAGCATTTATGTACTCTGTTATTATTGGGTTTGTTTGTTTTAATAACAAAATATGCATTGATTCCAGTAATTGTAGCTGAATTCTCTTTGTGGAAAATCTGGATTTTCCCACAATATATGTATATTTTTTATATTTTTTTTTATTACAGTTGCCACAGTGAATCCTGAATAGTTTGTAACACATTTAGCATGTGTCTGTAAAGGAAATGTGTCTGTAGAATTGCAGCATTTTCAATAACGTGTAACTCAGAACAATTTAAACGTCAAAGTGAAATACTGGCTGGTTATAGCTTTTGATTCTTGATTAAAAGGTAAGTTGTTGAAACTGACACCCTGTGATCCTTCAGGAAGCTGCTTGATGCGATTCTGGGATCAATAAGCTACTAACAACCAAACGAAGAAGATGGGCCGAATGGCCTCCTCTCGTTTGTAGACTTTGTTATGTTCTTATCTTCTTAAGAGTTCTTAGAAATGCTACATTCACATTGATAATGTAGGGTTGTCATACCATGTGGTTTATAAGACCCAACACTTGTTCAGAGCATTTCCTCTGCTTTATCAATTACATTGTGTTCAAGTTATGCCCCAATTAAATGAATAGTTACATATTAGTTTTCCAATATACTTTTACCTATGCTATTTGAAATGCCTGGGCTAGTCAAATTGATCTTGCTTTATAAGTGGAATTTTATCCTATGCACCTGTGGTTGACTGGGAAATGGTAAACACCTTGTGTTGGAAAACATGGATCGAGAATTGATTAGGGGTTTGCTACGCATGTGGACTAGCAGAGCTATACTGGTGTTCTTTTCTGAAAAGAGACTAATATTGCAGATAGCAGACTGTTTGGTTCAAATTGCATGTACTGCTAACCACTGATAGAGACGATGCGTCTACAAACTGCCCAACAATGACTGCAAGCTAATGAGATAACAATGCTGTGGACTAGAAGGGAACAGGTTCTGAGGACTTCAGAGAGATCGAAAGAGATAATGCCACTGGCATCAAAGGGGGTCGCAAGGAGTTAACAAAAGGCAGATGTATGGACCTTTTGTCTCCAGGAGTGTGAAGAATGCACTGAGTTCAGAGGTTGTCACACTAGACTACACACACAGACACACACACACATTAACACTCACACAATAAATTAAATTACCTTTGCAATTGGTTAAGTGTCAGAGAAAGGGGAGGTGGACCATCTATACAGAAGGGTATTTAATGTCATGCAAACATTGTAATGATGAGTATTCTGTTTGTCCTGTACCTGGGACCAGACTCCCTGCATATTTCAATAAACATGGCAACTGATTGAAGAAAAGGACTCTGTGCATTTTCTTGAATCTACTTAATCACCATCATTTTTTGTAAGTTACTTCACCTTGTCAGGAGACCTCTATTTGACAGAAAGTGGAAATTTAATAAGATTTGCAGATGACTAATATATTACTAATAACTCAAAGGGCCAGAAAAAAAAAAATAGATTGCTCTGTCAGTTGGTCGATTATACAGAATATTAACTATATAAAAACTTTTTTATGTAATATAAATATGCAGAAAAGTAACTGGCATTATTTTACTGCTCTGCAAATGTCACCAGTAGAGGCTATTTAACATTATAAAAGTCCACAATAAACTTGAATTTTGGACGTATCCATTTCAAAACATTATTTAAGTAAGCTTTTAAAAACAAATGGATGTGCTTATTTCAAATGTTGGAATAAGAAAAAAAATATACAAAATTATGTTTTTTTTATTATTATTTTAATTCAAGAAGTCTGTCAGATGTTAAAAAGTTAAAATCATTCTTAACAAGCTATACTGCCTCTTCATGTGCAACATTTATACTGTATCATTAAAGGAGGAAGTCAAAAACTACTTTGATGAAGATGAAGTATTAAACAGCATTAAACTAATAAGCCACACTTCACATTGCAGCTTTAAATTAACTTTCTTCAAAAGGGTGAACAATTTCTCCATAGAGATGAAATTCAGTTACTGGGCCATTTTAGTCAGAGGTCATACGCATGTATTAAATTTGTCAAATCCTACCGGTTAAGAATTAACATCTAGTTTCCCCTTTTCTTGCTATGAATTTCCCAACAATTACAGGGGAACTGGATCTACTGAATACAATGACGTTACAAAATGTTTGTAAGTGGTGTTTTTATTTTTCATGGCAATTGTACTCTTAATCCCTCTGTGTTCTTCCATGTTTTATTAATGTAAATTCAAATCAATCAATCAGTCATTCTTTACTTTATATAGTGCCTTTCACAGTGGACCACCATCACAAAGTGCTTTACAAGATGCAATAATAATAAGAAAATCCATAATACTTTAAATATATAGAAATGCATAATACATGATAGTATCATAATACACAAAATAGTACATTAAATTCAGTGGAAAGTGCATAATAAATGATAGTACCATAATACATGAAACAGTAGCAGCAACACAGCAGCTAACAGCATATATCAGGCTTAAAGAGCATGGAAAGCAAAAGAGAACAAGTGGGTCTTGAGAGTTGATTTAAAGCGAGCGACAGTGGGAGCATCACTCACCAAAGCTGGAGAGAGTTTCAAAGAGTCAGAGCCATGAAATTGTCATTGGATAATTATCTGGCATACAGTCATGTAACTCTTATTTAATATAATGATTCACAAGAGATTTAACCAATGTACAGGTTCACATAATGAAGAAACTGTATATGTTAAGACATAGTAGTAATCCAGTGTTCCATATTTTTTCAGCAGAAGATGATTCTGCACAAGATAAAATAATTTTGACCTCAATAAACTTTAGAATAATATTTTATATGTATTTTAGAATTTCTGGTGAGAAAGTTAATTCTCCCCTTCACTTTTTACCTTTCATTGTTTATTGTGAGGATGAAATAAAGATTGTTTTTAACCACACACAAAAGCATAGTGAAATGACAGGAAGTGGGAAATAACAAATTAAGTTTATAAATTATATATGATCTTTGAGCCAAGAAAGTCCCCTATCATATATGTAGGTGTTTCCACAGGCTGTGGTTATGCACTGTCTCATTATCTATCTTTAGAAAGACTTCCTGAGCCCCAGCTTAAAGCAACAAACCTACTTTGGGTAGCACACTGGGGTATACAGCATGTCATGTTGGAACTTCAGTGTTCTCATGCAATCATGTTATAGCCTAGAACTGGACATCACTAACATTCTACTCCACGCCTCTTATATTTTACTGCTGAACTGTTAAGCTCTCAGCTGATTCAATCCTCCTATTCATAACTTTCAAAACAATATTGATTGTGTATAATTGTTCATGCAAATAAAGAGACATGGGATCCTATTTAGCAATGCTCGCAACCACTAAGGCAATTGCAAAACACTTTTACTGACAGTTAGCGCACGAAAAACAGACTTTGCCCACCTATGTGATTTAGCAGCTGTGTTTTAGTGTCCACACGGCAAGTCAGCGTTAGCGCTGGACATGGGCTGAACTTTAGGGGCGTGTCCTAATTTACATACAAATGTAGTAATTTAGCAAATCATCAACAGTGTTAGCATTTGTGTTTCAATTGACACGTGAAAACCAGGTCTAAACTGTGCGCAAATTACATGGTTGACTGTAAAAACTACCAGGGAAGCAGGTAAACAAGAGAGAGAGAGAAAAAAGAGAAATAAAAGAAATATGGAGTGCTCCCTGGACTTTTACGTGGCCAGACAAAGAGAGAGGAGGAGGAGGATAGTTAGAAGTCATCTGTCTTTTCTGAGCCTGTCTGACACCCTATGTATGCAGCAATTTTGCCTCAACACACAAACAATCACTGACATCTGCTTCAGGCTGACCTGGAAGGAGACATGAGGAGAGCACACTGTTTGTCTGTAACACTAAAACTTTATGCCAGTGGCTCATTCCAACACACTATGGGTTACTGCAAACAAATAAACATTTGCAACCGAAATTTTGGGCAAATCACACCCATAAATCCGAATTTGCTACAGAAAAGTTGGCTACGTGTTGCAATATACAAAGTAAGTATTATTAGTGGAATTTGATTTTGTGCCAAAAATGTTTGCTTTTTTTCATACACAAAAAACACATAAAAAAAGGCTTGCAAATATTTATGGCTTTACAGTATACTGCAGACATGAGCCAGTCGGTTGTGCAGTTCAAGGTGTACCTTCAGCTTTAGTAAAGCAGGCAGGAGAATTTATCCATTTCCCTGTCTCTCAAGAGCTGCAACAAAGTACAAAGCAGGGTTTTCTTGGGAGGTATGGGTTTCCTGGTGTCCTGGGAGCCATCGATTGTGCACATCTGCCGCTACGCGCACCAACACAAAATAGACACCTCTACATAAATCGTAAGGGGACCTGTTCTGTCACCATTCAAGTAGTGTGTGATCTGTGATGAAAATAACTACGTCACAAATGTGTTTGCAAAGCATCCTGGCTCCACTCATGACTCATTTATGCTCGCTAATTCGCAGCTGCGTTTCAGCGGGATGAGAGTCCGAGAGGCTGGTTGATAGTGGACAATGGGTATCCATTGAAGTGGTGGCTACTGACACTGCTGCTCAACCCCATGACCCCTGCCGAACAGAGGGTTAATCGTACCTTTAAATGTGCTCGTACTGTAATTGAGAGAACATTTGGAATCCTAATAAAGAGATTCAGATGTTTGGATGTCTCTAGGGGAAGACTACAGTAAACTCCTCAGAAGGTTAGCAATATCATCCTAGCTAGTTGTGTTTTACATAACACATAGCTCTCCATACTGGATGTGATGTTGAACTTAGAGAGGAAAGATTACAGGGTTTGAGGGAAGCAGATGCTGAACTTGAAGCCCCAGTGTTGGAGGTTGCATATGCTGCAAGTGCCAGACAGGTCAGACAAAACCTTATAGATTACTTTTTTTATTTTGTAAGTATTGTTATTGTTGTATTTCTGATTGCCATCGTTCTTATGTTCCTGTATTGCTGGATCCTTTGTGTGTAACCTGTGAAACATGCAGAGCATGGTCTCTGGAGGGTGCTGAGATAGCGTTCGAGGAGTCTGTATGCTGTGAAGCTGACAGACTGTGGTCTTTGGCTGGTGCTGAGATAGTGTTCGAGGAGTCTGTATACCGGGAAGCTGACAGAGCGACGGTCTCTGATGGGTGTGAGAGTGTCCAAAATAAAAGATTACTGGAACCAAGAACCAAGTGTGTGTCTCTGCCTCCTGCCTAAAATGCTACACTGGCATCAAAAGCGGGATTAAGAACGAAACCCACGAGCATCAAGCAGGAGCAGTTAGGAGGCAGAGATGGACCAGTGGATCAGCTGCAACTCTGACCCATTCCAGACCCAGTGGAATAGTGGGCTGCAAATTAATGTACTGATAACGCCACTGTTTTATTAAATACAGACAGTACTGCATCACGAGGAAATACTATATAGGTTTCAAATTTCAACGTCTCTCTCTAAAGGCTGACTGTATCTGACATAGCTGTAACTTTCATTTGAAGTAAAATTTTTTAAGGCTTTTTTTTTTATTATATATATATATATATATATATATATATATATATATATATATATATATATATATATATATATATAAATAGTCGTGCGTGCCGTGACAAAGTCTACTGTGGTAGCACACTCTCTGATTTGTAAATGTAACGAGTTCATTCAACCTGCAAAGTAAACATCAATCAAGCATTTTTATATACACAATACACAGAAATGTGTTATGTTATTCATTCTACTCACCCATTTGAACATCATGTTTGAGCCCAGTTTGTAAAGTTTTGAGTGTCGCCGGAATTTTTTTTCATTATGCCATTTTTTTATAAGAATAATAATTAATTCTAAATACGCTCCTAAAATGTTAATTGTACCCTATGATTTCTCAATAAATGAACAGTCTCTGTACAATTAGCAACACAGACATTCAAAACCTTAGTTTCCTTAAAAACGTTCAGAAGTTACAGTTAACAGAACTGTTTGTCCCGCCTCAGCTAACTTATGATTGGACTGCTGCAGAGAAAATACAGGTCTTTGATTGGTTGAACGTATCACCAGTCTGACATTAGGAAAATGTCAACATGCCTTTCACAGCAAGAGTGCCCTGTTGGTGTTTGGCTCGTCGAACTGCAGCTGTCCGCCCCTCACCCGTAATGCACAGCAACCTACGGAATAGCCAAATAAAGCAATGAGCTGTAAGATGGGTGTATGATGTATTTATGCCATTAATTTACAGATATGAGGCAACACAAAGCAAAGATAACAGACAGGACCCCGCACCCTCTTTATTCTTCTCTCAATCTTCATTTCCATACTTTGATGGTATACGTTGGATGCCGATACAATTATGGTGCAGATATTGGTATATTCAGACAAATTAGGGCTTTTGCCCAATTCAAATTTGATTGCGCTATGTGCATAATGACTGTCCACCTAGAATACATTTTCATCTCATGTTTCTAATTACAGATGCATTACCATATGCTAATAGGACCTTATTAAAGGAACAGAAGGAAGGCAGTGTGCTGGACAGAGGTGAGTGCATGTTTCCTCACTCGTCTGTTGGGCATGGGAATACCCCATAAACGTCACTATGATATGAACAGGTTATATATGTTATTATGGAAACAAAAAAAGAGGCTTATTGCTTGTATGTTTTTGCCGCAAATTGACTGTGGTGATGCAGTATATAGGTTTGCATCACCATCAACTTTAGGTAAACTGGACTCGCTATATCATGCAGCATTGAGGTACATTACAAATACAAGACTTAATACTCATCATTGTATATTATACGATTTGGTAGGCTGGACTACTTTGGCTTTACACAGTTTGAAGCACTGGTATATTCTGGTATATAAGGCTATTCAATGTAAATTAGTCCCATAGTAACCATAGCTTCAGATCTTATTCTTTTTTGCATTTTAAAATCCCAAATGTGCATACTGGGGCTGGTAAAGGATCCTTTGCTTGTTATGCCCTATGGTCCTGGAATGAGTTCCAGTCCAAACTAAAGCTACAGACCCAGATATCTTTATTTCAATTTAAGAGTAAACTGCATGATTTCGTGACTGAGAGTTGTAATTGTTTTAAATAGTTGACTACTTTTGTGTATATTGTTTTAAATGTGATTTGCTTGTGTCTTAATTGTATTTTATTGTGTATTTGTTCTTGTTGTCAGATTGACTTGCTGCTACCTGCTTGGCTAGGTCTCACTCGAGGTTTTAATCTCAATGTGACTACCTAGTTAAATAAAGGATAATAAAGAAAATATACCAATCAAAACCAGGTTGCTGTTGCTGGGTGTGTCTTGCATCATTCACATCCACATGTAGACGGACACGCTGCATGCTACCCACGTTTCCCATTGTTGCCTGTTTGTAGTCAGTGCTGGAATGGTAGCGTGCACGAAGTTAACGCAGTCCTTTTACAATCCTTATTCTGCGTGTCACAAACCTGGTTTTGTGCTTGGCGCATACCTTCGAATATACCAGGATCACGCATATTGTCGGCCACTCCCCCCATATTGCATACATTTTATTTCTGCACAGCGCAGAATGGATTGTAACGCGTAAAAGGACGTTTCGAATATGGCAACTTGGCACAATTTCGGCAAAACGGCATTTGCGACATGCATACCAATTTGCGCGGTGGCAAACCTTTCAAATATCGGGCCCTATCAGCATGACCAAATAGCTAGATTTGTGGCTGCTTTTTCCTTGGCCTGCGACTATCGAGACCTTCACCATGCAATACTTAGCCTATAGTTGAAATGGAAACCCCAATCCCACTTGCAGCCAGTTCTGTGACAATAAATTATTTTCTGCCTAAAGTCTTCAGACAGCTCTTTCCCCCGTTAACTTATTGGTAATGACAGCAATCATTCTATGCCTAACCTTTTTATACTCTCTAAGAATGTTCAACTACAACCCAGCATTTCTAGAATTAGGTTCTGCATTATCATATTGAATTTTCTAGCACCTTGTAGCCAATACTATCATAGCAACAAAGGGTATGAATACTTTTGAATTAGCATTTTTGGAGTTTTACTACAAAATTGCTTAAATAAATCGAGAATAATGGTAGTTCCACACGCCAAGTTACAACAAAGCGCAAGAACTGCCAGTGACTATCTATACAGCAGGGATAGTTTATATGTTTTCAGGGTATTGGTGCAGCAAAAGTAAATCAACCAAAATCACTATTCAACATTTAATTTGTAGTTCCCAACACACTTAGGTGAAAGAGTAAGAGGAATAAATTGCCAAAGGTAGATAAAAATGCCTTATAATAAATCTTCTTTTTCTCCAGACGCATTTTTTTGCAGACTTTTATCCACGCATATGTATGTTACAAGTCATCCAATTTTAATGACTATTAACTTGTTTTGTCAACATGAAAATATACTGGGAACGCACTTATTGTGACATGTATATCATTTACATTAAGTTATTTATTTCTGTTTTAAAATGGAACATTTGCCTGCAAAAAGTAAGAAAATGCTGATGTATGTGGGATTTGAACCTCCAACCTTCTGTTTGCACAATTAGTTGAGACAAGCAGTATCTTGAAAGATAAAGTCAGCCAGCTGAGAATTCTCTGGAGACACCAGAATTTTCAAGCCATCATTCATCTTCATCGTCCTCATTCTGAGATTTTTTGAGCTGGAGCTGAAAATGTTTGGTTTCCTGTGAGAGTAATGCTTAGTGTACTCACTGTTGGCACAAGTAAGTACGGTTTCCTCTCTCTAAACTGGTAGATCCGTGTAACTCTGTTTGTGGTCCCCGATGTACAAAAAAGGAAGATACTTTCTGAGAATTAGCTATGCTGAAGGATAGCCTATATGATAAAAAATCAAACATAAATCAATATAAATATTGAAATAAATGAATACATAGACATTTATTTATCTTGATATTTATTTAACAGTTCTTGTTCAATTTTATATTAGTAATGATTTTTGTATATAAAGGTCAGACAATTGCTTTGTTGCAGGACTTTGTTTAGTTTGTCTTGTCTGTCTTTTATATGTTACATATGTGTTGTTTATGGGGGTTGCAGAGCATTTGAGAAAGCAACAGTCTCCCTGATTTAGGATTGCCATCAGTCCGTGCCGTGAGAGCCCCGCACTGCCAGAGCCCTAGAGAGGGAGCCCAGTGTCACCAGAACCCCAGAGATAGTAGGGAGTACAAGCAATCAGATAACCTATGTAAGTCGGAATAACATTTGTCACTTGGAAACTGCAACCAGTGTCGATCAGTGCTTCTTTTTTGTTTATTTTGTTTTGTTGGATAAAAGGCTTAGCCATTCCAACCGCAGTCAGGGAAACCTGTTTTTAGTTAGTACTCCGAGTGGAGTCAGGCTTTTCTTTTGATACCCATCTGGGCGTTTTTTTTTTTATTTATTTCTTTTTTTACTGTAACTTATAAAGCACACGGTTTGTTTTAGAAAATCAGTTTCGGCTTGCAAGCATTTTATTTTGTGTGTGTGTGTGTGTGTGTGTGTGTGTGTGTATATATATATATATATATATATATATATATATATATATATATAGACACACACACACTGATGCACAAAAGAAATTCAACATTCAGGTCTAATTGATTTAATCAAATATTTTAAACATAGATATCAAACAAAATCACAGAAAATGTGAACAAAAATAGAAGAATCATGAATCATGACAAGTTTTCAATATAAAACATGAGACACACTGTTACAAAGTTAGTAGTGTGTATGACCTCCCTGAGCATTAACACCGTCCTAGCAGTGTTGACACATAGACCTGATCAGCCTCTGGATCAACTGCTGTGGGATGTTCAGCTGCAGCTGGCGAAGCTTGGCTGGTCGCGGTTGCGCCAGTGGTTGGCTTGAACAACACAACAGTCAGCATAACAGTCCTGGGCCAGTGTGGTGACCCTTTGCCTTCCAGGATGTGGCCTGCCCCTCACAGAGCCAGTTTCCTGGTTTCTCTGGACTAGTCTGCTGATTGTTGAAGCAGAACATCTCATTCTCCGGGCAACTTTTCTTACAGATAGGATGCCTTCAATCATGCTGATTATTGATATAAAACTTAGACCGTTGCATTTTCATTGTGCATCAGTGTGTGTGTGTGTATATATATATCAGGATTTGAGCCCTAACTAGTCATACTTTCACTCTAACTACATAACCGCTACGCTACACAGGTTCACATCTTAACCCTTTCAAGAGACTAGGCTTCTGTTTATATTTACCCTAATCAAACAGCAACACATTACCTCAATATTGGTTGAACAATTTAGCTATTCTTGTAATATTTTCTTTGTTTTCGAGAAATTACAAATTTCCATTCGGGTATGTAAACCTTTGACTACACCTGTAGATATGATTATCTGAAATATGTAGCCGGCTAGATTATGCCAGGCTAAATAAGTGTTTTCAATTGATTAAGGCAACTGGACAATTCACAAATTACCCAAGGTGCTACTAGTGGTCAACATATTATATATTGAAAAATATGACCAAGAAAGTATCATTATTTGAAATAAACCAGTATAACTGGACTTCTGCAGGACTCAATACCAAATCTATGTACAACACACCTCTCTCATAGTAGAAAAGTCCAGATTTCATTAAACATACCCTATTAGAAATCACTGGACTAACTTTAATAGTTATGATCCCTGTCTTACACTTGGCATTTAACATAAATCTACCTGTGAATTTTTGAATGAGTGTTTGAAAAGAAACAAATGGTGAACATGTGCTACCCCCCCCCCCCCAAAAAAAAAAGACATTTTTTTCCATGACATCACTAAATACTCTTCAGCTGTAACAGTACACTGAGTCACAGACTTCCTTCCCCAGATGTTATGCCCTGAATGAATCAATCAAAGACAAAGACAGTATTGTGGTTTTTGTACATTTGTCATTATATATCCACTGATGGTGTGAAGATACAAAAAGAACATGGACGTTTGGTTATTTAAAACTAGCCCAGGTTTAAAACCTGGGAGTTAATACTGGAGATCCAAAAAAATAAAAAAAAAAACAAAAAAAAAAACACTAATTACCATAGCCATTTGATTACGAAGAATCTAAAATATACTGCAGCAATGACTGGTGATACAGAATACACAGAACCAAAATTAACAATCAAGTTTTAATTTCACTTTTACCTATTTTATCACGTACACCAATTACCATACGATATTGTCATTAAAAAGTTAAAAGTATATCATGGCCAAGAAGCTTGAGCAAAAGAATAGGTGATTTCTTATAGCAATTATGCTCTTTTTTTATAACATAAAACCGGTTGGTTGCCTGTAGTGAAAGAAATGGAACCACAGAAAGTTTCTGGGGCAAATCTGTTACTAAGATTTAAAAGGTGGTCATGCACTTTCATTTCACATCAAACCGAAGACTCCCAGGGGACCTACATTCTATGAACACAAGTCACATGACTTATGCTAAGTTGCAGATACAGTAGAAACATGATACTAGTAATATCTCAGGGGGAAAAAAAAGAACTTTAAATCGTGGGTCACAATTAACTAGTATAGATATTCGAATGAAAAAATAAAGAATTGTATTATTGTTAGATAAAGTTTTGACAAATGTGTTGTTTTCAATGTTAAAAAGAGGGCAGGGGCAGGTGGGAACTTGGTAATATTTTTCAGGCTAACTTACTGGAAAAGGAACCCAGAAAATTGTGATGAAAAGCTTGACAACATGAGCGGAAGAGAAACATTGGAAATACCAAAAACAAAGTCCCTCTAGTGCTATTACACTTTCCCATTCAAAGATTTCCAGTTTGAATTGCAATTGCTTTTTTTTTTTTTTTTTTAAAGCCCCTTTTTATGACTCATTTGTCTATTATAGTTTTAAGTTCAGCTCTTATCTGTGATGTAATAAATGCAGGCATATTTTTGAGATGCATCGTTAAGAACTAGCTGAAGTCAGTATATTCACAGATTACAGAAGCAATCAAACTAAACTGATAGGCAGTACATTACCTCATTGATTTTTTAAATTATATCAGCCTATGCTGAATATTCAAATGTGGCAGATGAAAATTCAAACTGTGATTAAAAGAAGCTTCGGCTGTTCTACACTCTGTGTCTCAAGTTGCTGTATTTTAAAATAAATAAAATAACATTAATCATAATTCAGGACATTTAAAGCTCAAAACAAATGAATGTTGTTTGGCATGTAAACGCTGTGTCACCTATGGAGACAAATAATTAAGTGGTTTTCCACTTTGAGTATCAATGTATCAGTTGGCACTATTTATCCACCAAGAATCTTCTGGATTTTAGAAAGGATTGACAGTTTAAATAACACACAAACATGTTGTCCTACTGTACAAATGTAGTGGTTTTCAATGATACTCAGTAACAGCACGAAAAGTGGGAAAATTTAACATTTGAAGATTACATATTTGACCATGTAACTTCTGCAGAAATTGGAAATGAAAAAAAAAAAAAGATTTTTGGTGTTTCATGTCTCCATCATGTCTTTCCTCATAAACTCTCGTCATCTCTGGCTCACATGGTGGCATAGAGGTTAAAGCAAGCACACAGTTCAAGTCTTGCTCAGGCAGCAGTGTTCGTACATTGGCAGGTTAAATGTATTTACCTGCTGGGCGCCTGTATTTGAAGCCATCCATCTGAAGCCTCAGCCACTGTGGTTTGTGGCATATGACACCATGGAAGTACAATGATGTCTCTCTTTTTCAAGTACAACATTATCACCTTAATTATAATTTCTTTTGCAGCAGAAATCAGAAAATCCTTTCAAAAATTCCAAGACAACACCAGGATTTTACAGCACTGAACGTTTACATGTGATTTGACTCATTTGTTTTCTGCATCCTTGAACTTTTGAGACTTATTAGATCCCTTCCAGCAGCTGGATCCGTGCAGAGGGAGAAACCGATCGGCCTTCTGGACCATGTACACCATTTACAGCGATTAAAGAATAGGGTTTCAAAATTCATCTACTTTCTTAGTTTAGGCTTCAGGTGGCTTGTAGCCTCTTAAATTGCTATCTGGAACATTATCTATTGCAAAAAGATCAGCTCCTGAAGTCTGTACCTCACTTTTCAGAGTGGGTCAACATTGACATAGACAGATGTGTATTATATTTCTTTTAATAAATCATTCCTATAGTGCCCTATAATATTTTTATAGCATTGTACAATATTACTACTAGGTCGTACCAGTCAAGGGTTTACTACAAGTAATAATGCTAGTTTTTTTTTTTTAACACTTTGAAGTACTACACGTATATAGCACTACTACCTCCTAATATTTTTATCATTAATTAAGATCGTGATCTAGCACTATACATCATATATATATATATATATATATATATATATATATATATATATATATATATATATATATATATATATATATATATATATTAGACACACACACACGCAGAGCTGTGTAAAAGTCTTAGACATGCTGCATTGTTCTACTCTGATGCAAGATAAGCATCAACAATTTACTCAAAGCCTTCACTAGTGTTTTCTACTGTAACACTGAGTGAAATAGCTCACATCACTTCATTTTCAAGGCGTGGAATCCAAAGCACAATCAACAAGTACAGAGAAACATCATCTCTAATTGACAAACCCAGGACTGGAAGCTGGAAGGAAGGACCCAACAAGCTGTCTAACAAAGATGAGCAGTGCTTGAAGATAATATGAATAGAAAGACAAGAGTTGAATTGACAACAGAAGTGGCAGGTGTCGTCGTCCATCAACAGCACGATGATCACTCTTGAAATCAGGACAAAAAATGTGTTGCAGTAAGAATACCTCTGTTAATAAAGGGGAACAAAACTAAAAGGCTAAAATTTGCACAAGAACACAGAAATTGGACTATGGAACAATGGTCAAAGGTGATTTGAAGGATAGACAACAATGTTTCTCTGTACTTGTTGATTATGCTTCAGACACCACATCTTGAAAATCAAGTGATGTGAGCTGAGCTATTTCACGCAATGTTTATCCTTCTTTATGCAAGTCAAGGTTGTTACAATAGTAGAAAACACTAGTTGGAGGCTTTGAGTAATTGAGTAGAAAAATGCAATATGGCAGAAGTCCATCTAGTGGTAAGCTGCAGTTCAAGCATAGCCCTTCAAACAGTACTTAATAGCAACATTACACTCCAGTATTTAAACAGAAAATATATACTGTATATTAAGAAAATCATGCCAGACAAAAGTAATTGTCAACAAAATATGTATAATATAAAATCCTTGTATTTGATATGTGAACTAACAAGTGTTCATCTTTGCTGTTATTTCTAAAGAAACAACAGGTTGCTTCCAATGACATGTAGTAAAAGCAGCAATATAGATGGCAGGCATTTATGACTGCAATTCAGTATTTATCTGTGGACTTATTTACCTGTTATTTATAGAAGTGTGTACTTCAAATTCTGTAGTGCTCCCAGCAGGGCAGCTTCCATATGAGTGCTCCTGTGAACTCTTCTGAACATAATGCTTCCATTTTATGAACATTTTACACAGAATAAAGTTCAGACTGAAAACGAACTACCAAGTAACTTACTGAATTACATTGGATTGGTCGAACACCAGTAAACTGAAAATTAACATGATTTTTTTCTTCATCTTCCAAATTCAAAAGTATTCTTTTTTTTTCAGATAAATTAAAACACTATTTCATGTGCATGTTATAAACTGTAAATCAATTATGATTATTGTGGTCTGAAAATAAAAAGCCCCAAAAAATAAACCAAATGGGTTAGCAAAAATATCCTTTCTACATTTTACATTCAAGTTGGCCGTGTTCAATGTTCAAAGCCACCTTATTTTCCCTAGATGATGATAAAAGAATCTCACGACACCTGCCAACTCACCTTCACATATTTCAGTGAGCAAATGCAGTGGTGAAACATTTCTTTATAAAAATAAAAAGGAATAACATTCAAAAGACACAAGACATCTTCCTGCCACACTACTGTATTTTATCTTTCAAAAAGAAAGACAAGATTTTTAATATTACTTAACAATATGTTAAAAAAGTAGCCAGTTAGGCTTCCATGTTAATACAATATACACTCTATAACAGATCGATAGTGTGAGTATTGTTCTTTTTAAATTCCATTCTGCAAGTATTCAAATACAAGCTGGCTACAAGTCAAGAAAAAAAAAAAAAAAAAAACACCACATAGCTTAACTTGTACTCTTCTTAAACGGCGGAATATGAAACAGAACGAAAGAATATCTCTGTCAAGTATTTGCCTTTTTTATATCTTGTCTGGGGAATGCTGGAGCAAAGTAGAGTGACACTGACCAAGTTCGGGATACATGTGTGATAGAAGCCACAGTTAACTTTTCTTTTTACTGTTTTTGGAAGGCCTTCATCCAAATGTAAGTTAAGCAGCCTGGACTACTCCAGACCAAAACAAGTAAGAATTGGAACAATTTTTTTTTTTTATGGCCACAGTCAAGAGAAATGTCCCACTCACAGACTACAAGCACATAAGCAAACAAATCCAGGTAGAAAGTAGCTTTTTGTTTTGTTTGTTTTTTTCAGTTTTGCAAGACTAATAGGCAAAAGGGTTCTTCACAGAACCATGCAGCAACAAGGACAAGGCAAGGCAGCAATGGCTTACGCCATAGGAGCTTTTAGCACAGCAGGACTGAGTCAGCAGAGTCATCGTTGATTGGTTTCTGCAAAGTCTTTGTATGCTGTCAGTGTGCAACAAAGGTGGCTTTCTTCAGGCTAAAGTTTGACCAGTTGATGGAAAGCCGCTGTCTGGTCTGTCTAGTAGAGTCCAAGCAAAACCTGAAAAAATAACTGGATATTAGAAAACAGAAAATGGACATCTAAATAGTTTTTATTAACAAACCAAGAAATATGTGAATAAAAAACTTGGATAACACTGTGTAACAATTTTTTTTTTTTTTTTTTGGTTCCTGGGTAGTAAGTGTTATTTCCTAATTGCTTATGCCTCAAACGTACAGAAAATGGCTATTATTCCCCACAGACTTTGTTTTTGTGACCAGGACAGTGATATTTTGAAATTTACCTATTTTCCAGAACATTCCAGATAGATTCAGTGCTGAGTAAACTTGGAGTAACTTCTAGAACTTTCCAGTAATATAAATAGCAGTATAAATACAGGGGCCTTAAGCCCACCAGTTCAGTTTAGTTCCAGCTGCCTAAGTTGATACATATCTGCATTTTTCTGAGATGGCATCAAGAGGCTGCAATGGTGGCATTCCTGATGGGTCTCCAAGGCGGTTTTACCAAGTTTCCCTGCTATCTTTGCCTTTGGGACAGCAGGGACACCAAGGCGCAATACCACAGACGGGACTGGCCACAGCGGACCGAGTTCTCTGTGGGGAGGAACAACGTCAAGTGGGAGCCACTGGTGGACCCCCGGAAGGTGCTGATGCCACCACTGCACATCAAATTCGGCCTTATGAAACAATTTGTCAGGGCTCTAGATAAGGAGTCGGCAGCCTTCAAGTACCTTCAAGACTTCTTCCCTAAGTTGTCTGAAGCAAAGGTCAAAGCCGGTGTCTTCGTCGGACCACAGATAAAGATGATCCTGGAGTGCAATGAATTCCCCAAGAAGCTCACTAGTAAGGAGAAAGTGGCTTGGAACAGCTTTGTCGCAGTGGTTCGGGGCTTCCTGGGCAATCACAAGGCCGAAAACTATGTGGTGCTGGTTGAGACTCTGGTGAAGAACTACGGCACAATGGGCTGTAGGATGTCCCTCAAAGTCCATATCCTTGATGCTCATCTTGATAAATTCAAGGAGAACATGGGAGCGTACTTGGAGGAGCAAGGCGAGCGCTTCCACCAGGATATACTGGACTTTGAACGCCGCTACCAAGAACAGTACAACGAGAACATGATGGGAGACTACATTTGGGGGCTGATTCGTGAAAGTGATTTACAGTATAATCATAAATCCCGAAAAACTACTCACTTCTAAATCTTTTGTAGTCATTTTTGTATTACTTTAGTACAAATACATGTTAATTTGGATTCATAGGTTGTTTTTTTCTGACTTTATGTGAACGAAAAGACACAAATTCGCCCGTTTTCTCATTGGAAATAGGTAAATTTCAAAATATCACTGTCCTGGTCACAAAAGCAAAGTTTGTGGGGAATAATAGCCATTTTCCATACTTTTGAGGCATAAGCAATTAGGAAATAACACTTACTACCCAGGAACAAAAATTGTGTTACATAGTGTAATTTATAAAAGTAGGCACATTTCAGGAGGTGCTTCGCCAAGTCAGATCTCATCAATTGTTTTTGCAATAATAAAAGTACACTTGGAGTTGTGGATAATTACTTACAGTTAATAAAGAACTGGAAACTACAACATATATTAAATTAAATAAGATCCTGCGTAACTTTCCACAACAACATACATAGC
This sequence comes from Polyodon spathula, assembly GCF_017654505.1. Lineage (NCBI taxonomy): Eukaryota > Metazoa > Chordata > Actinopteri > Acipenseriformes > Polyodontidae > Polyodon > Polyodon spathula. The sequence goes on along the minus strand of NC_054534.1, from coordinate 64,663,690 downwards.
TATAGTTATCTATTGTAATGGGTTTGACTAAAATCACCCTACATCTATTTAAGATTTTTAAGCATAGCTTCAACCTACATTTTCATTTTTAATACATATGAAATTACCTAAAATGGTTTCTGGGATATGAGGCTATGAGATTGTTGCGAAGTGACAAAAACAAAATATTAGTGGGCAGAAAAGGAATTCTTGGTCCTACTTGAATTTGTCTGACAGAACATGTAGAAAGACCTACCTTTTAAAATACTCAACTTCCCGCTCAGTCTCATCCATTTCTACACTGTCTAGGTCAATGTCTTTTGGTAAGAACACATCATCTGGTGAGGGAGGAAAAAAAAGTATGAAAACAAATGGACCAGATTCCCAAAGCATAATAATATTATAAAAGCAAGAAATAACACCAATAATAAAAGCAAGAAACAACAAGTTATAAAACAAACCAAACACCTAAAATTAGTACATCCTAATTAAAACTTGATTTTTTTTGGTGTTTACTTTTAAAATCACTAGTGGCTTTCTTAAATATGATATTTCAATGATAAATGGTGAACTTTTTAAATGCGTTTTAAATTAGTAAGATCCAGAATAATAAACTCACCGATGGGATTGTTTAGCTTATCTCCTTTCTTCTTTTTATTTTTCTTGGTCTTTCCTTTGGGCTGAGGAGATTCAGCTGTGTTAAGCTTGTTATTCTGCTGCTGTTCAGGTGCCGATCCAATAGTTACCGTGGCCTTGTGCTCCTTTATATGATTTAATTGCTTCTTTCCATTTGTAACATTGACCTTTTCTTCCTTCTTCAGTTCCTGGCCAGGTAGATCTTCAGCTGGCTTGTGCTTCGATTCTACCTGGAACTTGATAGTGGTCTTCAGCTGGATCTCTGTGACCTTAGTTGCTTCAGCTGGCTGTTTTCCCATCTCTGTGACCAGTTTGCTAAGCTGCTGTTTCAGCTTTGGCTTGCTATTAACCTCTCTCTGCATTACAGTGTGATGAGGTACAGGCATCTCCGGCTGCTTTGCTTTTCCCTCTTTCTGGCTCTGCGGTAGCTGCGGCTGCTTAAAGTCTTTCTCATTCCCCAAATTCTGCTTTGTCACAAAAGGTTCAGGCATTGTTCTTTGCTCTTTATTAAATGCTGGTCTAATGGGTGAACAGGGTGAATTAATTATTTTGTCCCACGACTCCAGCTTACCATTCTGAAGGGTTACTAATGCATTCTGAGCAGTCTCCTTTAAGGGCTGAGGGTTTTGAAGAACAGGGTCTGTTTTGAGAGCCTCTCTCATTTTATCTTTTTTCTTTTTCTTGGCAGCTCGGAGTAGCTGATGTTCTTGAAGCCGTTGAAGCTCTTGTTTGAGTCTCTCCTCCTCCTCCCGCCGCCTTTTCTCTTCAAGCATCTGCTGCTGCTCCTTCTCCAAAGCCTCTGCCTCAAGACGTGCTTTTTCCTCCATCTGCAGAACAATGTAACATTTAGGTTTCTAATGCTGAAGTTCTGCTGCTAAATATGAATTACTTCTCCCCACTCAAGTGAAATGCTTACTGTTACATACCAGGACACAATACATTTAGAATTCCATATCAATTTTTTCCTGTAATGCCTAAACAGATGACATAATTAAATGGAACTGATATATGTGTGTTGTAATCAATAACCTGACCCATGAGTTGCCTTCATCCCAGGGATGCGCTTCTGTCCGTCTGGCATGGCCTGCCCCACAGCAGGTTATTATTATTAATAATAATGATCATCATCATGCAGCTACTCCTGCTCTATATTGTAGTTCCTTCTGTGGAGAACTGGAAAACATGGGACCCAGATACATCTTGGATCAGAGCAGACTGAAGGACTGAACACTATACCAAGTTGAGCCCCTTTAACATGACCTGCTATGAAAGGTTGCGTTTTGCTGAATTCTATTTCAGGGTTTTTTGCTGACTGCTTCCCTGACAAATGGGACTGTATTTTTTCCAAGATATTTGTATTTCAAGATATTCCACAATTAAACATTACATTTTCTCTCTACATTAATATACACATGGATGAAAGTGGCCAATGATCATTTTGACTGAAACTTTGAAGCCAAAACCAATTTTTTAGAAAACCGACCCCCGTCTATCCCCCCCCACCCCCCCCTCACCCCCCCCCCCCCCCCCCCAAAAAAAAAAAAAGCTCTGGGGCGGTAGATGCTCTCAGATGTATGCTGAGCCATTTTATACCAATTTTAGAAGCAAATCTGAACTTGACTTTGAAGAAAAAGAAATTCAGAATTACTTCTAACAACTTGTCAATTTACCAGATGGATCAACCAGATAAATCACACATGAACTAGTTAACAAAAGTTTTTGGAATGTTACTCAAACCTTTTACATGTATGCCCATATCACATATTCATTTTATAAAATCTCAGCTACAAAAATAATATACAATCTCTGTTTAACTCAATCAGATGTAATAAATTAGTGTTAATAGCCCCCCCCCCCCCATTTTGCCAATTTTCAAAGACCTCATATAAGGAGCAAAAAAAGAAGAGGGGCAAAATATATAGTTTGCCTTGCCTGCAAACATAAATGTAACAATACATGTGAAACACCCCTTTCTTGTTCCTAACAGAATGATCTAAAATTAGAACTTTCTAGTGTTTTTCGTAGAAGACATTTTAAAAAAATCGTGCAGCTCTACGCAGTGCGTTCATTGGAAGCAAACTAAACCGATGCCAGGTTCCTAAAAGCGTTTGTTTGCTGTATTTATTTTTAAGGGATAACAAATGTATATTTATACATGGAAATTTTCACATGGAACTACATATTACACGGTACGTGGAAATTTGTGGTAATCATGAAAAATACAGCCTCACTGTTCTGGAGCATTTGGTCTTTAATAATAAGAGCAGTGGGAGGTGCCTGATTGAGTAGATTGGTTGGTCATCCTTCGATTCTATTGCTATGGCTTTTTGTTCTGTTTGTGGCTTTTGGTGTTTTTTTTTTTTTTAACAATAAAATGAAACAGAGTCAAAACTTTAATAAACAAGAAAAAAAGGATGTGTACCATAACATGAAGATTTTATTGGGACCTTAAATATTTTCACTGGGGTGCACAAAATTTCCTCTGGGACTTTCAGTTTTTCTAGTAGAGAGTCCTGGACCCTCAACGGGGAAAACATTTTGGAGAGCCCTGCTGATCAGCAATTGAGGAATAAAACTTTTAACACAAACACTACAATACCTATCAATTACTCATTTATAGGTCAAGAAAAGTGCTGGCCTTATAGCAAGGTGTGCGAGGCAGCTGCCAGGGCCCAGCGCTCAACCCGACTGCCGTTAGATTTAATGTGCCGCAAAACTTTTCTTTCGTGCACAAAAAATGCTCAGGGGTGCAAATATGGCGCTAGATTCAGAGTCGCTAGATTCGCTAGATATGGCACTAGATTCAGTGCCAGCAACATTAAATTCTGGTGCCAGTATACATGTTTGTTTATTTATCTATTTAACACCTTAGCAACCATAGATGATGGTCTCTCATTGGAGCTTGACTACTCACATGACCCACACACACTCATCCACATACACAGGAGGAGGTTTGTGTATTTTTAAATTTATGTTCTTATGCAGTTTATAACGTAAAATGAAAAACAGGATTTGATGCCCAGGGGTTACTTTGTACAAAAAAATAAAAAATAAAAAAAATTGTTAAGTGCTATTGCACAGTGTCAGGTGTTAAGAGGGATTTTTTTGTTATTATTTTTGTGTTTCTGCCTGGTTTTCTGATTTATAGTATCTGAAAGAGGTTGTGTTCATTGGTTCAATTTCATACTGAAATCAAGCGGTTTTGTAGGCTTCGCTTAAGCCCGAGTACTGAACAGCAGCAATCTGCACCAAATACATCATACGCAAGTGAAGGTTAACAAGAATTACCTTTTTTTGTTTGTGCCGTGCCCTTTTTGCTGCCCGGGAGCTGTTAACTGGTTTGGACTCTGAGCTGTTTATGAACTGTAACAGATCTTCCACTTTCCGGTGGTCTTCAACACTCTCTCTGTCGCTCAGTGGATCGTCTTTCTTTGGCTGTTCCTCCTTCCTCTTTGTTAGACGCAAGCGCAGCTTCTCACGCATTTCTGCATAGTTTCTACTGGTTGGTGCAGCTGGAGGCTACAGATTAGAAAGAAATATTAACTTCCGACATGGTCAACAAATAGTTAGCACAAGCACAACTCATATCTGTGATGTAAACCTTGAATATCTATCCTAAATGCTGTACTCATAAATGTTCACAATAGAATTTTGTCTATGACCTATGGAAGCATTCACAAAATAAAAACAACTGTGTAAAACTAATAATGTGCACTGAAGCATTATATGTCATTATTTAACTTGAAACAGATAAACTTTACCTACAACAAAGTATCTGGTGGTGTTTTTTTTTTTTTTCTTCATAAATTAGCGTGCCCAATTATTTTACCCCTGATTTTCTCCCAGATTGAAATGTTCAATAATTTTTTCCCTCACCGCAGCAATTCCCCACAGCTCAGTAGAACTAAATGTTGCCATGACGAGCCAGCTTCCTCTTTTACACCCAGGAACTCGAAAGTGGCTGTCAGCAAGCTACTGACCTCTGGAGGACAAATGCCAGCCCTACATTTGTCCACCCTGAGCTCACTGGGAGCCTGGTCAGCACAGTTCGTTGTAGGGCGATGAGGAACAGTTCCTGCCGGTTGTGTCTCAATAACCCAAGGGAGCACCAGAGCCAATGAGAAGCTCCCTTTGGAATCCCCAGCAAAGAAACCTACCCTGTATGACTGACCAGGCTTTTACCAGATGAGCCACCACGGTGGTGTGGTTTATTTGTCTTAGTAACAAAATCACCCTGACAGTACATGAAACAATATAAAAACTTACCCCACCATGACCAAAGAATTCACAGTAGCAGCAGTCACAGTATTTTCCTTCTTTTTGATTGGTGGAGGTGGAGGTGCTAGAACTATGTTCTGAACAACTGTCCTCATCCTGGCTTTCCTCCCCATCATACTGCTGATGGTCATACACATTATTGCTTTCACAGCGATGACCCTCACAATCTGGGTCACTACATGAACAGAAATAAATACACACATCAAAACAAAGCTGGACCACGGCTTAAATATTAACAGTGTCACAGTTTTATTTTAAGAAAGTTTAATCACATCGCAATTTGATTCTCAACAGAATTCAGCAAGCAAAATCTAAAATTTTCATGCATGTTTAAATTTTTTTAATAGATAGATTTGTATTGTTATGGATCAACTATCTTGGTAAAGAGATTATGTTACATTAAAACATTTAAAAAGACAATTCCTTTTTATGTAAGGCATTGTAGTTTCATTTCATACTGAAATATTTAGGGATAAACAGTAAGCATTTACATTAATTACCAACCCCAATACTTGCATTTGCCTTTGGTTCTACAATAAGGTAAACTGATTTGAACAATTATTAAAACTTTTATTGTTACCCTTGTCTTGTCCCCTTACCAGTGAACATCTGTATGTAAACCACCTATAAGACATGACTTACAACAGTGAACAAACCTGCAAACACTAGGTGGCGCGCTCACAGAGTTTTCTGTCGTAGCAGCAGGGAGTACAACAGTCGTGGGGCAAAGTCCTTGGTGAGGATCCATAAACCCAGATGCTGTAGCAGCAATATTTGGGAAATGCTGAGTTGCGAGATTGGGTAGATGAGGTGCAGAGACAGGAGACAGTGGTGTAGAGGTTGGCGATGGAAGTGATGCTAAACCTGTGGGGCTATTTCTAGGTGCAGTTGGAGTGGGGTGTATGTGGTCCTCTTTGCCTATATTGTGGAATACTTCGCCTAAAATGAAACAATCAAGTTAGAAGCCTAAAATGTGGATATTAATACAGGTCAGTGGATTTTGTTTTATGTCAAACAAAAAATACATTAAGAATTTTTTATTTTTTTATTTTTACCAACATCTTCCTGGATGGAAGTCTGCCTTGAAGTAAAAAATGAATCAATGATTTTAAAATAAAAAATATGCTATATGATTATTAAATATTAATAGTAAATCATGTAACTGTGAGATTAAAATAACGTACACTATAAAAAGCTTTTTTAGTAAGACAGTTCATAAATTCAAATACTTAAATTCCATTGGTAATTTAAACTTCACTTCCTATCTGAACTACAGTCTTAGAAAAAGAAAAAGAAACATTAATTTAAGGATATTCAAAGTAATCAATGACCAGTTAATATTTTAGTAAATAAACATATGTAAAAGATTAATAATCTGACAAATGGGGTAAGACATTTGAGAAAAGCAAGTTGTTTAATTAATTTGGCTTGTATTAATTTTAGCTGTGACGGAATTAAATTGACAGGCTGTGGCAAGAATTACTAAAAGGCTGAACAAAAGGAAATGCAACATTAAAGTGCATTTTGTTCAAATACGTTATCTTCACTCTATCCTTGTAAGGCACGGCTAAAGGAACCCTTGTACTCCTTCCCTCTTTACCTAGGGAAGTGGGTCTTTTAGATGAAAGTTTGATCTGATTATTACTTGACTGGACAGTAGTAGCTGTGCAGGAAACCGATGAGGTGGCTGAAGAGGTGGCCATGACAACTTTGTTTGGTTCCATAAAGGCATCCTGGAAATTGTAGAGACATTTCTTCTTGGCTGTGTTCTTTTTTTCCTTGGTTTCTGTGGTGGATGTGGTTTCTGTACTGGATGAAGGTGGAAGTGTGTCTGGTCTAATTTCTGGGACAGCAGGGCCCAACATATCACCTAATAAAATACAGAAAATGAAGTAGTACCTGTTTATATAAAAAAGGGTAAAAAGGTCATACTTTAAGAACGTTATTTAAAAAATACTGCCAAATATTCTTACACAACAGGTACATTTGACAAATATAATTCTGAACATAGAGTTGCAGACAAAAGTATTTGAGAAGTAAAAAAAAAAAAAAAAAAAAAAAGAGAAAAACCACAAAAGGTGATTTCTATAATTTCTAATTGTTCTACTGAAAGACATACATTAAACAGTAGAGATTCATCTTTATAATAGAAGAACAAATGATTACTTGACATGCATACAATGAAAAATAACATGCAAAAACTAATTTCATACATTGACAAAAGTATTTGGACACCCTTACATGTGTGTGCTTCTTTAAAGCTTGCAATCTTTTTTTAATTTTTTTAAAATAAATTTAGTCTTCGTCAATGGTTTTTACCCCGGTTTTCTCCCCAATTTGGAATGCCCAATTATTGTTTTTATCCCGGTTCACCGCTGCAACCCCCCGGCGACGGGAAAGGGAGGCTGAAACACGTGTCCTCTGAAACGTGTTCCTGCCAATCTGTCATTTTTTTGTACTGCGGATCCACAGCGAAGCCACCAGACCTATAGTGCCGGAGGACAACACAGATCTGAATGGTTCCACTGCAGATCCACAGGTGCCCTATCAGCCACAAAGGAAGCTGGTGCGCGGTGAACCGTGGATTCTCCTGCCGACCTAATCCCTCCCTACCCGGGTGGCGCTCGGCCAATTGTGTGCCGCCCCCTAAGGAACCCCCAGTCACGTTCAGCAATGACATAATCTGGATTCGAACCTGTGATCTCCAGGCTATAGGGGGCATCTTGCACTCCACACGGCGCGCCTTTACTGGATGCACCACTAAGGAGCCGTCAGCTTGCAGTCTTTTTTTGAGTTTGAGTTGTGCAATTGACTTTGGTTTCCTTTTTGCAGCAGCAGCCTTCAAGTCAATCAACGACATCTTGATGGGATCCAAGTCTGGGGACTGAGACAGCTACTCCATAACTGTAATCTTCCTTTTTTCAGAAATTCCTTTTTAGACTTCGCAGAATGCTTAGGGTCATTATCCTGCTGCAATACAAACTTCCGTCCAATAAGCCTTCTAGCACTGTGTAACAAATGAGAGTGCAAATTGTATTGATATTTTGCAGCATTCATTGGTCCTTCTATAATACAAAGGTCATTAGTGCCTGAGGAAGAAAAACAAGCCCATACCATCACAACCTCCACCATGATGAACTTTCTTTAAATTTTTCTCTCTTCGTCTAAACATATTATTGCTTTCTTGGTGAAAAAATGCTATTTTTTAGATTTGTCTGACCATAACATGTAGTTGAAAAAATCATTAGGGTTCTTCAAGTATTCAATGGAAAACTCCAATCACTTTCTTTTGTGTACTATTTAACAAAGGTTTGCAACTTGGTTTTCGCTCATGGACATTCATCTTGTTAGGTATTGTTGAATTGTTTGCATCTTCTTTTAATTCTTGTGTCCAATCTTTTGCAGTATCTGAGGATTTTGCTGTGCTGCTCGAATGATTCTTCCAGATTTTGCAGAAAATGTTCTTGGTATTTCACACCTGGAGCTAGTTGCAGTAGTTCCTGTTCTCCTGTGTTTGTCAACAATAGCCCACAAGGTGCTTTTCGGTAAACCAAGTGTTTCTGCTATTTTTCTGGTAGTTTCTCCTTTTTTGTTTAGCTGTATCACTGCCATTTTGAGATCATTGCTGAACTCTTTAGTTTTAACATTTTTGTTGCTTTTTAGAATCACAAATTTCCAATTTATTTTTCAATATTTTTCAGGATTATGGATTTTATTTACTCTAATTATCAGGTGTTGATTTTCAATCATGACAATTGTCAATAATTAAACGAATGTGTTTCATACGAAATATATTGGTTGTCCAAATACTTTTGTCAAAGTATGAAATTTGTTTTTGCAAGTTATTTTCGATTTTATGCATGTTATGTAAGAATGTGTTGTTTTATTATAAAGCTGAATTTCTAACTTATATCTTTCAACAGAACAATTGGAAATTATAGAAATCACTTTTTGTGCACTTTCTGCCCAAATACTTTTGTCTGCAACTGGACTTATTTTAAACATACTTTGTAGAAATGTGGATATATTCAATTAGTCTATACAACAGTGATTCAAAATGCTCCTTTTATCCTTAAATTAAGTTTATTTGTGTAACAAGGCGAATCCAACTTAGAAACTGTGCTTGGGTGTCTTTTTTGTGTAAAAATATGCAAACCACCAGTAAGTTTACTATTTTAATGATTAAATCACTGTCTGAATTAATATATGCCGACACTCAGATCAATTGAATAGACACCATTAAAGTCTGAATCTTGAATTACCTCTACCGAAACATCCCCTCACCTGACTGTGGTTCCTGTAGAAAAATGGCAGGGTTCCAGTTTTTCATAACAGTGGATTCCCACAAGTTTTCAAATTTAAGAGATGGGGGTAAAGAACTGTTCCAGTCTGTGGTGTTCCCAAAGCAGTTCTGGTAGATATGGTCCTGAAGGGAAGCATTGAATACCTGATGTTTACCTGTATGGTTAGATGTCGGGGCTGAAGGAAGTGTCTGAAAAAGGACATCTCATTATTAAAATGATTTTACTAATGTTTTATTTTTTTGGTCGTTTTTTTTTTTTTCCTAGATGATCACCAAACCTTTGGGAATAATATTTGTAGTCAATGATTTAAAATGAAAAAAATAATAAATAACAAAGACAAAATTGACATGACCAGCTCTGTTCTGTTTTGATAAACATGAGATAGACATAAGATTCCTAGAAATAACAATAATAAAACAAATAAAATAAAGCTGCACCGTTTTGAAATTATTTGGGTATGAAATCAAAACTTGGTCCGGAACCTTTGAATGATAAGTTTGAACTGATGAATTCTTATAATCTAAAAAAAAGAAAAAAAGAAAAAAAGAAAAAAAGAAGTGTGTTTGTATGTCAAACACAAGTTTTGGATACTTGTTATAAAACTCTTTATTGTCCGAAATACATACTATCGGCATGTCCAGTCTAACCATGTCACACTGTAGAAAAGAAGTTAGATGTGGCTAAAAATGTAATATTTCATTACACTCAGACTAAAATATTCAAATGTAATCCTGCCAGAAATTTTCTGGGGGGAATTAAAAATTAAATCAACCTTACCTTATTGTGTGAAAAGGGTGGACTTGAATAGAGAGTGGGGTGGAGAAGAGGCCTGGGTAGGTGGGACATGTTGTGTAGTGGCAGGTGCCCATGGATGTGTGGGTATAGGTGCAGAGCAGGGTGAGAAGTTTTCTTTGTTAAGAACTGGTGGCCAGAAGGAAGTCGTCCAGTTGAAAGTGCTGCTGCATTTAGTCCAGCTGCTTCTTGCTTACAAACATGACATTCACAAGCATGCTGAACCTGATCAACCTGTAAAAAAAAAAATCACATTTAAACTACAAGTAAATCATGTGCTTACACTGCATCCAAAAGTTTTCCCTTTAAAATAATATGGGCATTAAACAGACCCCATACAAAAATGAGTAGGAGGAGGCAGGGCTCGTAAGTGTCAACAATACAAATGCATTGCTTAGCTTAAAGTTTGATGCCCATTAGACACAACGTGAATTGGAATATATACACTTACATTTTGTTTATTTGTATTTCAACATAGAAACACATTTTACAGAAGGGCTTTAAACTGTTCACCTGTTGAGTTGGATAAGACGGTGGAGGACTGTCCCTCTCTAAATCACCCTTCATTAGAGCTCTTTTTCCAGGGTGAGTTCCAGGAGGATCCCCGCTGCTCTCCCCATCAGCTTCATCATCATCAGCTTCCGAGGAGCTGCTGCTTGTACTGCTTACTTGTGGAGACTGCGTTGAACATCAGAATGAAATAACACAGGTCAAAAGAAACTAACTACTTATTGTTTTTTCACAGTGTATGTTATTTTAGGTCATTTCATTAAAAGATACTTTCCAGACCTACAGCTAAGCAAAAAGTTGGGACGATTTAAACCAGGAAAAGGTTTTTCTTTCTCTCTAGATGTCATAGACACAAACCTAACTAAAATAAAGAGGTAGAACAACTTGTTAGATTGATGTCCTGCTGCACATGCTGCTTTCTGGGTATGATCAAATTCATAAGCAATTAATTTTACAAAACACTCCTTTATAGAACTCATAAATTTAACAATGCATAAGAGAAATAACATTACCTATAATTTTTAGTGATAATGAAAAGGATAAAACAGCAAGCAAGTACCAACAGAAAAACTAGCATCATGGGTTATCTTTGATATGTTGCACGTTAGACAAGACAGACACACCTCATCTTTTAGTGCCATGTTTTCGCCCCCACCATTCAGTTCGCCATGCATTCCATTCATATTGGCCACAACCTCAGCATCGTCATAGTTATTCATTGAGTATATATCTGCAAACTTCGCTGATAGCGGTGGCACATCATCATCATAATCATCGTCATCATCATCACCATCATCATCATCACTACAGCTAAAAGAATAAAATACAAAATATTTATGGATTAAAAGAAATTATGGTAGAGAAAGACAAGATACATCCTCTGTGTGTGTGTCGGCTATTTACAAAATTAGAACTATCCATATCATGAAAGTAAAATCACCATGACCCACATTTACTGTGTGCACATGTAAAAATGTATGTGACATGCAGACAAATGCCTCTATATCCTAAGCAACTTTAATCACAACTGGATAAGAATTGGATAAAAAAAAAAAATACATGAACGACATACTTTACTATAGATACTTCAAATATGGCAACCCCAGCAGGGAATAATAAAAGAATGTGCAGCTATTCAGGGTTATACAAAACTACATACACTCAACTACGTAAGTGAACATTTGTACGATTATATCGGTTCATGACATTTTTAGGTTGGTTTCACAGATTGTCACATTACACATCACTTACAAGGTGGGGGCTGAACCACTGTCTGTCAGGATGAGTCTGGGGTGCTGCTGTATGGTTATGGGAGAGCTGGAGCCTGACCCTGAGCTAGCCGATGACATGCTGGGTGGGCGTATTTCAGAGAGGTAGTCAGGAGCAGACTCCACTTGCAGTGGTAACTGGTTTATATGAAGGCCATCGGTTATTGGAGAATCCATAATGCCACAGGTCAGAATATGTGAAAGGCTACAGTCATCACAGGTACACCTGGAGGACAGAAACAGTTACAGTGCTGAGAAAAAGTTTGTGAACCTCAATGATAATTATGGAAATTCCACAGTTTTACCATGATAGCCTTCTTGAATCAAAATCAGTCTTTACTTAAATATCCAATAGGGTTCATATTAACCAATTCCATGTCTCTTGAAAGAAAATGATGTATGAATTGGACAAAAAATGAGTAATTAAAATTCAGGGTATTTGAAAAAGTAAGTGAACCCCTGGTTTTATAAGCTCAATTAAGGGCATAATTAGAATCAGGTGTTTAAATAATTAGGTAGATCTTCAGGGGTGAGTTTGGGAGGCCTCAACCCTATATAAAGATCAGAAACTTTGTGAGTTTGGTCTTCACCATACAGGTGTGTGGAAATACGTCACGATCAAAAGAAATCTCTGAGGACCTCAGAAAAACAGTTATTGATATTCATCAGTCTAGAAAGGGTTACAAAACCATAGCTAAGGATTTGGGGCTCCACCAATCCACTGTCAAGACAGTCTACAAATGGAGAAAGATCAAGACCACACTCACTCTACCCAGGAGCGGTCGTCCTACCAAAATCTCTCCAAGAACAAACTGGTAAATCATCAAGGAAGTCACAAAGAACCCAAGAGTAACATCCAAGGACCTGCAGGCCACTCTTGCCGCTGCTCTCTAAAAAGAACATTGCTGCCCGTCTGAAGTTTGTTAAAGAGCACATAGATGATCCACAAGACTTCTACAACAATATTCTCTGGACAAACGAGTCAAAGGTAGAAATGTTTGGCCTCAATGAGAATCGTTATGTTTGGCGAAACCCAAACACTGCATTCAAACAGAAGAACCTCATCCCAACCGTCAAGCATGGTGGTGGGAGTGTGATGGTTTGGGGCTGCTTTGCTGCCTCAGGACCTGGACGGCTTACCATCATTGACACAACCATGAATTTTGCATTGTATCAGAAGATTCTAGAGGAGAATGTTAGGCCATCTGTCCATGAGCTGAAGCTGAATCGAAAGTGGGTCATGCAGCAAGACAATGATCCTAAACATACAAGCAGATGTACAAAATAATGGCTGCAGAAGAAGAAATTCCGCGTTTTAGAATGGCCTAGTCAAAGTCCGGAACTAAACCCCATCAAAATGTTGTGGAAGGACCTGAAGCGAGCTGTCCATGCAAGGAAGCCCTCAAATGTCACAGAGTTGAAGCAGTTCTGTAAGGAGGAATGGGCCAAAATTCCTCAAAACTGATGTGAGAGAATGACCAACAGTTACAAGAAGCGCTTAGCTGAAGTCATTGCTGCTCAAGGGGGTGCCACCAGTTACTGAATCTAAAGGTTCACACATTTTCACATATGGCACACACTTTCACACATGGTTACTGAATGTTGAATCATTTGTGGATAAATAAATGTTGAAAAAGTATCATGTTTTTGTGTCATTTGTTTAATCAGATTATCTTTATCTATGATTAGGACTTAGATTAAAATGTAATAACATTTTAGGTTTGAAATATGTGAAAGATGTGAAAATCCAAAGGGGTTTACAAACTTTTTCTCGGCACTTTATTTGTTGATGTTAGCCTAACGGATACTAATGAAAATACAGCTGACCATTGGCCTGGTTAACATGAATAAACTATAGCAGTTATTTCTTTGAGATTAACCCTTTGTGGTCCTATGTTGGACAAGGTCAGACATTACAATTTTCCCTTTCCAGTCCAATGTCGGACCCTGTTCGACATCAAAAAGACATAAAGCATAGGTTTCTAGTCTTTTTTTCTCCAGAAAAAGCAGAGAAAACCTTTTAAAGGCCGAGTGAGACAGATAGGAGCTGAATGAAACCCCCAAAAAAGGGCATCTCTCACAGCCCCATCCACTACAGAGAAAACATGGACATAACAAAGGAGGTAGCTGCTTCTGTATCCAGCGCTCAAAGAATATCAGACATTTGCTGAGCTTTTTGGAGATATTACAGTACTAAAATAATAACTTGGATCGCATTATTGAGAAGTTTGGTGATAAAGAGAGTAATCAGGAGAGGATTTATCAGTATGCACGTCTACAAAGATGTATGTGAAAAATAAATACAGCGAACAAGATGTGGGGCTTGGCTGTAGAGACAGTACTGAGAGTCCTTTTGCAATTCAATGCCTTTTAAACCTGTTTTACTCTACAATACAATACAATATTTTGACAGCGTGTGCAAACTAAACAGCGTGTGTGAAAATAAACTGGACCTGACGCGTCTGACAAGCTCTGAATAAATGGACTGCAAAGGGTTATGATAGAAACACCACATAATAAAAATAAAATGATAATTATTTAGAGCTACATCTATATCACGTATTTACTAGGAAATTAACAAGATACTTACCATGTTTTACAGATATTTTACATCGTATGATTGTTAGGGGTTGCCTCAAAAAGGACTTACCTACGTCTATAGTTACAGTTCGGGCAGTCAGACATGCTCAGTCTAGATGAAAGCATATGTCTCATTGTCTCTGTGAAATTGTTGTCCCCTGTAAGTGATTTCTTGCTGTTTGTTAACTGGGAAATAAAACAAAAGAATTATGCAATAATCAATGTCAACTAATCCAAAATTAAAACCTACAATTTGGTGGTGTACACAAATGAAAACTATCTCAATTAAGTTTTTGACCTTTTCTCAGTAAACTTTAAAGATAATTGTACTCTTAAAGAAACCTCCTACAGAAAATAAGGGTTTTCAGAACTCAATTATCTACAGTATTTATAGATAGTTGTCATTTTTTCTATACATCTGGAGAACCATTTATCCAGTTGTGATGGTCCATTTCTTATTCTTACGAGTTCTGTTCATTACTTTTGATGTTACGGCCATCAACTTTATCACAAATTTTTAAGTTGCAGCCGTGGCAGACGAGTGTTTTACTCCTCTAAAAAAATAAAAAATAAAAAAAAAAACTGCTCCTCCCCAACAGCTGCATGAACTACCCCCAGCAGTACATACATTCAGACTTAGATGAGACACTCATATTCAAGTGTGATCTGTTAGCTGAAATTCCTGACACCTTTAATTTTAATAATACAGCAAAACAAGCAAATTCTGAAAAATCCTAACAAAAAAAAAACTAAAATAAATAACCTGTTCTTCAATAAACCTTCTTTGTTTAAAGAACTCCCAGTCTTCCTTCAGCATGCGTTGCTTTGTTTTCAATGCCATCTTAAAAGAAAAAAAGATAGACATCATTGCACACACACACACACACACCGTATTCGCTCAAGTAAAAGTCGAGACCCCCATTGTGAGGGCAAGACTCGGGTATCACTTTAATTATTATTTTTTTTGTTATTGAAACATGGTAAGTTTAGTGAAACAGAAAACAAAAATGAACTCCTGAAATTGAAACTCTTGTTAGAGTGCAATTCAGGCATTATTCTTCCTAAATATATGTATTTAGATATCCTGACAGCATTTGAACGGCAGATTTACAAAAATAACAATTTTATAAGCACTTCTACCAATCCCCACCCCAACTTCTTAGTCCACAAGGAAGTACCGTTATGTATTTCAATGGAATGTGGGCGGTGGTGTGGTCTGGCTGTAATTCAAACAGCGTCTGTGTTTTACGTGACAGCTCCTGGATGTTAGCGTTTTGATTTGAGAGAAATTAGACGCATTTGCTCTGGCAATGAGGGCAACAAGGATTTGCCCACAATAATGTCAATGGAGGTGCGCTGTTTCCACAGAAGCACTCTGCTGCAGGGTCACGCTGTAACACTCAACCCTTAGCCTATAGTCAACTATATACGTTCCCAGAAATTAGAACTAGTTACTGTGCCAAATATAAGAATATCTAAAATATTTAAGTACCGGTACAGAAGGATTGATTGCCAACAAAAAAAACCCCCAAAAAACCACATAACTTGCACTATTTGCTTAACACAAGAAAAAGGACATGAAATCAAGCTTGCACAAAAAACTAAACGCAGCACTTGCATTGAATTGCGTGCATTTTCCTGTGCAACAACCACCAGTTTTGCTCAAATATAAGGTACTGAGGCATCCACCAATCTGCCGATATCTTATGCTATCAGATACAGGAGCATGTGCCATATTCCTGAAGTATCACAACAGAACAAAATGTATAATACCTCTGGAAATTCCCCTGTGTAGAATACAGTTTAAAGAAAGCAATACAGAGTAATTATTTTTCCTTAGAGTAGCTTTTCAATCTTTTATTAAAGACTAGTAAAGTGTTGGATTTTTTTGTGAACAGATTGGAATATATCTTCATGGAAACTTAAGGAACCTTAATACAGAAATACACAGTCACATCCTAACAAAGTGCAGCTTATTATCTTTCTTGACTTGCACAATCAGGTAGATAAGGTGAGGAACATATTTAAAAGGGCACACCTAACTGGGGATTTTAATCATCAATTCTAAATGTAGCTTGTTGCAATCACAAATAAAATACATGAAAATGCCTTTACTCATTATTGCTATCTGTCTCCCTTGCTGCAGGTACCTGGCATGTTGTGCTTTTGAACCATCACTCCAGACCTGAGAAGGCTGCATAGAAAAGACAGTGCAGTTTTTCATTTAATTAATAAAATCTGTTTGGACGCTTCAACTGTGACCAAACTAAGTTATGTGTTCTTAAATTTACCTAGCATCTTGCCTCTGATCAAATGTTTATACTTTAACTATGTGGGGATCCAATGCTTTTAAATAAGCCATTATAGCTTCTGGGTTATGCAGTCTTTTACATCTCACAGCTGTAGGGGATCTGAAATGGAGTTAAAACATCCCTCTCTGGAACTGGGTCAGTGTTTGGGCCTGGTTTGGAGTGCTGATTATATTATGCATATATCTGGGGGTGTAATCTTAATATTAAGGGGGTGAATTCTCATCAATTTGAAGTATCTGGGAAGTTTATTATTTTTGTGAGTTATCTGGCCAATGCAATCGAAAACCTTTTTTGTGCCAAAAGCAGGAGTTTAGATTCATATCTCTTATCAGCATTTTGAGGAAGTATTTGAAAGATAGCTTCTGCTTGCAGTTGGCAACTCTAAAAACTGCTTTTTAACGAGTTCTGGCTTTTGTTGTTATGTAAAACTGACCTTTGCTCTTAGAAGATGTGGATGTGTTGACTCTTTCATTGTACTTTAATTGTTTATGAAGTAGTTCTTTACATGTGTTCAGTTTAACAAGATACTGCATTATTAATGATTTTGTCTGTGATTAAAAGGTACATATTTTAGTCTTACCTGTTCATCAACATAATCATCTATTCGCTTTTCGCATTCTAGCCACTCAACAGAGACTAAATTCATTTCCTGATCAAGCTGATGGTAACTCTGAAGAAGGGTACTGTACATATCTTCACTGTACGAGTCGTGAGATGCCATTCCTAGCCTAAACAAATTGGTAAAAAAAAAAAAAGAAAAAAAAAAAAGATAGGTAATACACCACAAGAATTGTTTTAATGCTGAACTGCGTGCTCTGTAACAGATTACTGCCAGATACATCTGTCATTTCAGTGTAAGAAGCTCTTAATAATGGAAACACTCAAAATAATTGTCACACTCACATTTTATTCCTCAGGATGAGCCAGAATAATGTACCCTATTATGACAGCACTTTTGGTGTAGTGTACTGATGTGCAATAGCAAATGGGTACCAATGTCTGGTTTGCACAAAATGGTTGTATCCCAAACATTACATTAATTTGTATTTGTTATTTCTATCTGTGTGACAGTAGGCAAATATTTGTTTTGAAGTGTTTTGTACTTAATTGTGACAGAGTTGTGTTTCTCTTCTTCAGACATCTGTTTAGATTTTTAAGCTGTGGCAGTTCATTTAAGGGAATTATTCATTGCCAGGTAACCACAGCCTGTAATTTGTATCAAGGCTCTTCCTACTGATAAGCAATGTCCAGTAGTTCACCTGTACGTTATGGTTAATAAAAATCCATCTATTTTTATCAGGTGTGGTTACAAAGAGACATTTGACATTACACACATGTATAACATTCTGTGGTAATAACCCTCTTACCTTAACTGTGCTACCAGGGTGGGTAAACAGTTGTTTAAAAGTGGCTCAGAAAATACAAGATTTTCAAAAAGGTGCTTGTTGTGCAATTCCCACGTCACCTGGAATTTCTTTAAATGTTCATTTTCCTATGAACATAAAATGTATGTAAAGTCAGATTGTACAACAATACTTTTCTCTAAGTTTCTAATTGAAGTGATGTCCATCAACAAGGGTCTGTTGCATATAACAGCTGTATACTTACAGAGGTCAAACTCATCATGGGAACCATATATCTTTCATATTCAAAACCTTGAATAAAATATCCCTATTTAAATTATCAGTGAAGTATAACAGACAAAACAGTCTGGCTTACCAGTGTGACCAGGAAAGTGCTGATTGTGTGTGCTGCCTGACAGAGTGCACTGTATTCCTCCAGGAGGAGAGAGATGAACTGATGTGCTTGTGGAGGGCCTTGCGCTGCCGATGCCACTTTAGATCCCATAGACAGATGCCTGAGCAGACGTACCTTCATTTCAAGCACGTACTCTCTGGCCTGCTGCTCTAACCGCTGATAGAGCTGGTAGGGATCTTTTTCACAAAGTCTGCCAATCAGAAAAATGTGTTTAAATAAACCACTAATACATTACACATTCAACATGTGCTGCAGTTTGTCCCTCCCCATTAGAAAGAAAACAGGGATCAAATACCGGATTCTGCTTTAGACTGTTGACTACGACAGAAGCAAACATACAGGCATGCATAAATAAATAAAAAAAATAAAAATAAAAAATAAATAAATAAACGTGCCGCTTTTGTGAACTTCGCCAAAACCACAAGGTGGCCACTACCAATCAGAAATTGTGCTGGATCAAAAACGAGCTGTGAAATGGCATGTTTCTGTAATGACTTAAAGCACTATATTGATAGACTTGTGCACACACTGAAATGTGTTATGCATTATTACTCAAAAATGAAAAAAGTGAAAATTGTAATTTCAGTAAAAGTTGGTGTAGAATGATAACTTATTGAGTGGTCATGCCCTTTAATAAATCTACAACAACAACGACAATAAATCTAGATAATCTTTTTGAAAGAGCGAGAGCGCTAAAAAAGCTTTACTATTTTCTTACAAGGAAAATGTGATTTTTTATATATCAATCAACATTTAAAAAGGTTAAGTACCTGTCTACCAGTTCCTTCATTCCTTCCTTATCTGGCACCAGAGACTGTTCCTGGTCATCTCCTAGTGGTGTTCCAGTCTGCCGGTAAATACATCTAACCATGTAACGTACTTCAGACCAGTAATTTTGAAGCTGCTGAGGCTCTCTTTCAGACTCTGCTGAAATTTCCCTGTAATTCATAATGAACAACAACATTTTATTGACTTGTGTTTTTTACCACAAAAGAAATGTTACTTTTTTTTTTCTTTAACCCTTTAAGGACTGGGATCATGTTAACACGATCATACTGAAGTGGGCTCCTAGGACCGTGATCGTGTAAACAGGATAAAAAAAAAAAAAAAAAAAAAAGCACTTTGTTTTGATGACTTACAGGGCCACCGTACTTTGCACTACAGGCTTGAAACACTTATCAATGGACAGAGGAGGGACTGATGTTCACTTCCTGATTTTTTTCATGTGATGTCACTTAAACGGGCATTTAGTGTCTAAAGGGCAGAAACAGTTCACAGCAGCTCAGAGACAAAAGCAGAAACAAAACATGACAAAAAAATTGTTCAGAGCTAACAAAAAAAGGGGGAAACACTTTAAATCTGATGTATTTGACTTACAATTATATTAGAACATTTATTCTGTCTCATGTGTTTTAATATATATATATTTTTACAACACTTATAAATATCAAGAAATAAGTGGATATGAGCATATACTAAATGTATCGGGTATGTTTTTTTTCTCATTACTGATAATGGAATGAATAACTTATTTTATTTATAAATGTTTATTTTGTGAAAACAAAATCAACAGTAGTGTCCATTATTGCTTATAAAGACAAAATAAACACGTATCATGTCATTGCAATCATTCAGGTGAAACAATGTCTTGTAATTTACCCAAACATCAATATTGTTCAACAAAACTTTCAGGAAGTATTGGAATGTTCCTCGGGTCACAGAATAATGTGTTTTTATACATGTACCTCTAAGCAGAATACATAATATAAAATACTTAACTTAAAAAACAAAGTGTTGAAAAAAAAAGCGAAAAGTTTGTATGGTTTCTGAAGTACTTTATAATGTTCCCCAATGTTCATTAAAAAATGATACCATTTCCAAGAAGCTACTGTAAAAAATACATTTTTAGTGAATTTTTATAGGAAGAGTCAACTACAGCCAAAAAATGCTTGGTCCTGAAACGGTTAAAAGGCGGTGTCATAGAGCTGCATGTACTGATTATTCAAATTGAGCTCCAGCAATCACTTGCTGGCAATCAGGTGACGGTCACTGGTGTTTGGGCCAATTTACCATTCCAAGTAAAGTGAAACAAATGAAGAAACAGCTGCTCATTTGTGTGTACTGTGGATTGTCAGCATCTGATTTCTGTAGACAGCTTAAGCCAAATAACTGGATAATGGGTTTGTGCAGCACTGCAGTTATGATTAAGGTTTTACCTGTGTTCATTGCACGCTTCACAGCTACATAGGGTATCTGTGGATCCAGGAGTGTTGAGATCTGGATTTGTTACTGTTTGTGCTCCAACAGTTAACCTCCCTCCTCCCACAGATTCCTGTGGTGATCCACTGTTACCAAGCGGCATGTGCAAGTAGTAGTCCTGGTTCTATGTAAAAAAACAAAACAAAGGCAACTTTGAACCACTCAATTAAAAACAGATACTTCTTATAAAGTTTCTAGTTTGTACTACCAAAAATGAACTGCAACAATATCAACTATTACAAGCACCAGTTTTAGCTTATTTTCATAGCAAATGGTCGAGAGAGAGAGAGAGAGAGAGAGAGAGAGAGAGAGAGAGAGAGAGAGAGAGAGAGAGAGAGATGAAAACATGCTTTTAAATTCCAAATATTGATTGCAAGGTGAATATTTTCTGACTAACCAAGTGCCTTACCACTAGAGACTGCTCTAATTCAGCGTGCCGTTCCTCCTTCTCCACTGTACAGCGACAGTCTGGACAAACCCACAGAGGTAACTGCAGCATGCTGTTTGTTTTTGGAGATGTAGAAAGTGCTATTTTGTTTGACGTGTAAGTCCCACTTTCTGAAAACAAGTTCTCTTTACGTTCACTTCTACACAGAAAACAGCGCTCTCCTGTTGGATAGGGTACCCTCTGACTCAAGCCAAAGGTAAAAGGGGTCTAGGATTTAAGAAAAAAACACAACTTTCAGATGTCTAACAAATTACATTTAATTATACAATGACCTACATCATGCAAGATTATATGTTTAATTCAACAAAATCAGGAATCAGATACTTTTAATTACCTGTGGGACTCCTGTAAACTCAGAATTCATAGGCCTATCAGAAAACTGTGTACCATTTAAAGAAACCTAGAAGACAAAAGAAATATTAAGAAATGAGTATGTTAATACTTGATTGCCCACAAAATGATGATGATGATGATGATGATGATGATGATGATGATGATGATGATGATGATGATGATGATGTCCAAGCAGTACTTGAAAAAGTTAAGATGGATAAAAATGTGCATAATTCTTTAACACTGCAGACTTCTGCGAATAAATAAAAACTCCACTCACATCACACAGCTAGTGTAGTCTGGTAAAACTAATTTGGTATTGGGTAAAGGTCATCTGTTGTAAAACTGTTAAACATATTTGCCTGACTTTCAAACAATCATAATTTGTAGAAAGAAGCATTTATTGCATAAATACATAAACTCAAATATGGAAAATATGGAGTTTTCCTTTAAACTAATTGGTCCACAGCAGATCTCTAATGCACACTAGACAATGATGTACTTACTCAATGATTGCCAACAACTTACAAAGGGCCATAGGGGCATGTCAAAATGTGTAATTGTTTAAAAAAAACCTAACAACGTGTGCGTAAACATGCACAAATATACAATAACCGCTAGCAGTTACCCTGCACAACGTCAACGAAATATACCTCTGCTTATTAGATCATAAAATGAAGTTTTGTAAATGGTCTGCTCTCCGATAAAGCATCTACATTTTAAACAGCCCGTTAATGTTAATACTGACGCCTAAAAAGCTGAAACAGACGAGACTTGCCCCGACTCATACACAAAGACATGTAGAGAAGGGTGGGCACTGGTATTTTACTGTGATGACTGACTGCTGTTGATTTTAACAAGTGTAGAAATATAGAAGGGTGGAAGCGGCAAAAAAAAGTCCCATCACACTTCGATAAATACACTCAAGATATGAAATACACTGACAGGGGTTTGCAATTCGTACCGCCCGACGCCCGGGACACAAAGATTTGTGTGAGAGACAACAAGTTTTACTGTTATCCTTTCCCTGTTGGACAAGTAGTTTTCATTTATTTATTTTTACTATGTTCGTCCTGTTGCTAGAAAGACACTTTGGGTATATTTCTAGAGAGGCACAACAGTTTTTTGTAAATTAGTAAATAAGTGAGCAACTTGTCATTTTATCAAATGGATCAATCTGATAAATCTAACCTTTTACATGTATGCCCAATTCATATATTAATTTTATAAAACCTCAGCTGCAAAAAATCACATACAATCTCTGCTTAACTTAAGCAGATGTCGTAAATACAGGGTTGATAGTTTTTCTGATACAAATTTCAAAGACTTTTCAATGCACATTTTGACAATCTTCAAAGACCTAAATATTTTCAACGTTGATAACTAATAACCAACTTTTAAAAAATAAAGCTTCTGCATTACCAGTTTATTTAACTGTGTAATAACAAAAAATCTAAATTACACTCACTTTTATAGATAAGCTCTGGACCAGTATCCTTTCTTATTCAGTAACACGAGTCAGTTTTGGTACCTATAGGTGAGTGTTTCATTCTAAAAGCAGTACACAATTCAGTTTTTTTTTTAACCACTGTCAGAAGCAATGGTCAAAGAATTTTGTGTCTCAATCATAGGCGCCTAACTTTGTTAAACAATAGGGGGCCAAACTGAAGGCCTACCTGCTGAGCATAGAGAAGTAATTTTTTTTTTTTTTTTACAATCAAGAAGCTCTCACTTGTGAAGTTATGGTTTTGTCGGGGGTAGGTTTGGGCCGGTACCTACGGGAGAAAGGTGGTGTTTGAGTGGGGTTTTGGTGTGGATGGGGGGTTAATGTCCCAAGAAATGGGGGTGGTCTGGTTTGCCACTTTCTGCGTGCGTTCGAATATAGTCCCCCAACCGTTGGAAGGGCAAAAACAAGTAATGTACGGGCGCGGGGGGGTGGGGGGTGGGGGGGTGGGGGGGGGGGGGGGGGGG
The DNA here is from genome assembly GCF_017654505.1 of Polyodon spathula. Taxonomy (NCBI): domain Eukaryota; kingdom Metazoa; phylum Chordata; class Actinopteri; order Acipenseriformes; family Polyodontidae; genus Polyodon; species Polyodon spathula. The sequence continues at coordinate 64,640,262 of NC_054534.1, read as the reverse complement.
GGGGTGGGGTGGGGTCGGGGGGGGGGGGGGGGGGGGGGGGTGGGGGGGGTGTGGGGTGGGTGTGTGGGTGGGGGGGGGGTGGGTGGGGGGGGGGGGGTGTGTGGGGGGGGGGGGGTGGGGGGGTGTGGGGGGGTGGGGGGGGGGGGTGGGGGGGGTGGGGAGTGGGGGGGCCGGGTCGGGGGGGGGGGGGTGGGGGGGGGGGGGGGGGGGGGGGGGGGTGGTGGGGGGGGTGGGGGGGGGGTTGTGGGGGGGGGGTTGGGGGCGGTGGTGGGGGTGGGGTGGGGGGGGGGGGTGGTGGGTGCAAAGTGGTTTGGGACACGACCCTTAGAAATTGCTGTGGTTGGTGTGAGCGAGGTATGAGTGGGGGCATGGGTGATAGGTTTCGAGAGGCGGGGCGGGTGCGTGGGGGGGAGGCAGTGGAAAAAGGAGGGGGGATCATGTGAAGAGGCAGCGTGGGGGCTGTGGCAGGGGGGGGGGGAGGGGGTGGGGGCGATGGTTATCTCGGTCCAAAGGGAGGGGCAAGGGTGGTGCGGAGGAGAAGTGGGTGGGAATGATGGGGGTGTAAACAACTCTGCGGCAGTTTTTACATTGGGGCCAGTGTGCTGGAGGGGTAGAGGGTGTAGTACCGCATTTGGAACGACAGGAGGGCACAAAGGTCCGGCGGGGGTTTGCAGTCCTGGTCTGCTGCGTCCTGCCCTGATGTATGCCAATTTCGTTCGGATCTTCAACACTGCCCTGATTTGGGTGCGGGGTTTTCGGGAGAACTACGGTGCGTTATAAAAAGTCCCAGTGGAAAGGAGAGCTAGAGCCGGCAACCAACGATTGAAAGCGTGGAATGGTGGCGGTGGATTGCATACAGCCGCAGGGACTGTGTGGGGTTCTCTGTTAAACGTTTGTAACAGGGGACAGGGGATTAGAGTAGGCGGGGAACGTGTGCAATTAAGCCTGCACGGTGGGAGGTGAGGGGAATAGGGTAAAAGGTGCCCTTGGTGGGTATAGACCTACTGCGGTCCGGGAGGGAAGGGGGTCATCCGGGTAATAACAACAAAAGGGCAAGCAAAATGAACCATAGGGAATCGAGCTTGGAGGATGACCTGTAAATAAGTACTAGGCGAAAAAGGGGGGTGAAGGGGAACTGGATTCTCGGTGTGGTGAGGGGGCATGGGGGAACAGTGCGTCAACGTGAACCCCTACCAAAGAATTCTTAGAAGGAACATTGTTATTGGTCCGGTCCCACTACGAGACCTCGGTGACTTAAGCGTGGAACGAGTGGGAACGCGGAATCATGAGGAGGCGGCCAGAGTACCAAGGAGTTAGAGGAGTAGGGGAGGGGGGATTGGGTTTAGAAGAATGTTAGTTTATTGGATTGGGGAACGAGACGAGTGAAATGTTTCGGTAACGGAGAGGGGGTCCACGATGTTGGTCGACTCCCCAGTTGGGCGTAGGGGGTGGACCCGTCAATTGGAAAAACGCGTGTATAAGGCAAAAGGGGAAAGCCAATACAAAACGTTGGAGGAATAGACAGGGTTGTAAAGGGTAACAATCAAAGTCGGGTTGGGGTAAAGTTGGCAAAAATAGTGGTTTCCTCCCACGTTAGGTTATGTGGATTGGGGCCTGGAGGGTGGGGGAATTCAAGGTGGTGGTTTTGTAACAGGACGGAAATAGAGATATTGCAAGACAGCAAGGTGGGGGTTAAGACCAATGGGGTGCAAAAACCGGAACTTGAACATGGTGGGAATCAACCCCTGCCCATTTGAAATGTACTTGTACATATCGGTGAACATTTGGAACTGGCGGGAATCAGCGGAAGATTCATGAGCATTGCGGACTGGAAGTGGTGGCAAGGAGTGCCCAAAACCCAGGAATCTGCCCGTGATTGCGAGCAGACCGTGCACCCAGATTTTGTAAGGACCATCGTTGGGACAGATTTATAGGTTGACGGAGAGCCAATGAGTGTCGTGGTTTGGGTGTACGGTTTTTATAAACAAAAAAAAAAAACAAAAAAAAGACTTGGCGTAGCAGTGCAATTAGAAGGGTATACAAGGGCCGTGTCTCAATCGCCCAGGGAACAACGGGGGGGTGTGGTCAATAGGGGTGGGACTGGGTCTGGTGGAATTACTATTGTAATCAAGGAGGTAGTGTTTTGGGTAACGTTAAGGTAACCCGTTTCCACGCATGCTTTTATCGTCTCCAATAACACTGCACCACCATTTGGGGGCCTATGAAAATACTTTGGGGGTTGTGAATAGGGGGTGGGGGGGTGGGGTGTGGGGGGGGTGGGGTTTATTCCGGCAGAAACAATGACAAAACGGTGCTGATAAAATACAAAAAAGAAACAGTGCCAGTGGTGTCAACCCTCAAATAATTACAAAGAAAAAAATAAGTTCGATTCTTTTTACCCACACCCACAATACTAAGTTTTAACCGTAAGGAAGACAAAGTTCCGGAAATCAATCTGTCCCAAGCGGTGTGGTCTATGAACCCTTGTGGACTGATGTTCCTCAGAAGGGGACCTGCAGCGTGCAACGGGGGGGGTCCTGGAGGCAGGCGTATCTTGAGGTGGTGGGTCGCACTCACAAAATCCTGCTAATTGAAACGGGTGGTTTAAACACTGGAGTTTGGTTGGGCAGACCTCAAAGTGATGTCCACCACATGTCAAAAGGATTCAGCAGCCCGCTTTGGTTTTGATGGGCTATGGGGTTGTGTGCATCCTCGTCCGCCCCGTCGGTGTGACAGTTTTCCAAGACTTTGCACCCCTGGTAGGGTGCAAAGTCGAAGATTGGGCTGTGCCATGATCGGGTTCTGAGGCTGGTGGTCCGCCATCCGACACCAGTGATTGGCCGGAGGCTTGGGGGCAGGACCATGGTACCCTCGAGAAAACAAGCCTCAGTGGGGGACGGGGCGAGCAAAGAAGCAAGTTTTGCCCCCCCTTCAACCAAGCCATCCTTCCTGCGTACGTTGGGGCCTTAGAATTCAAAGGCCAAGCCTGCCCGATTCCAGCCAATGTCCCTTGAAAGCAGCCCCCACAGATCTCCAACTAACCAGCCACCACATGTCACTCAGTGGGTGCGAGACCTGTTGGCTTGTAGCTATCTCCAGATCTCCACTCGAGTACCATTAACGCCCAAGTCTCCCAGAGCCTTGTGTATCCGGGCAATGGATTTGAACATTTGACCTTCCCTTACTGGGGGGGCGTCACAAATTTCCAAGGCTGGGAAATCCGGCCAGATTTGGTTCTTTGGGAAGAAGGGCAAAGAAACCAAGCCAAGTACAAGGGGGGCCCCGGAAAACTTAGTTTGTGCAAAACATGGTCTGTCTCTAACTGACAATGTGCCCCTGTTCAAAAATTGCAGATTTTTGAAAAACATAAACAGATTGGTCCACAAAGCCAGCAAACAACGCCGAAGCTGAGCATGAAAAATTTTGTTGCGCCATGGTTTTTCGTGCATAAATGAGGAACCAAACACCAACACCCAAAATGACTGGTGGAGAGCCATGCCAAGACGCATGAAAGCTAGGCTTGGGTGAAAATCAGGGTTAATTTGGCCCCCAAATATTTCTTTCTGAACTCTTTCCATAAGTTAAAGACTTATTACTGTTGTTTTGTTCTTAAAAAAAAAAAAACATGAAAAAGTTTTTATTTCCTTTTGCATGAGATATCGCGAATCAACAACACAAATAAAAAAACAAAATGAAAGAAAAAAAAAGGGCATGTTGGGGAGTATTTGTTATGTATGACCAAAGGGGGATTTTCATTTTTCTGCAAATATGCCTCTAAACTGAGAAAAACACAAATTTTGTATTGGGAATTTTGGGAGAAATGTTAGTCAGTACTGCTAGAGATACAGCGGCCAAAAAAAACATAAAGATTTCAATAAGTTGACCCAAAACGACACTACCTAGTAATCTAAACCAGAGAAAGCGATAATTTTGCATTGGTTTTTTTGGGCCCAAGAGCTGAGTAATCTAACAAAGACCATATTCATAAAGTGCTCCCTTCCGGATGATAAAATCCATGAAACAACAAGTGTAAATTGTTTTTCACTATTTTAAACTGTAAAACTTGATATATTTCAGTCGATTAAATTTAAACATCTAACATTTTTAAGGCACCCAGCAAAGGCACGGTCCTACACGGGGGGATGGACCTGCAGGATGTGCCCCCGCGTCCGCCGTTTCGAGCTCCGGCCGATAAAGTGGGGGGTGACGGGAGGCGTTGCCGACCGTGGACGGGAGTTCCCACGGGTATGGCGCACAACTGGCCTAGCGCCGCCCGGGTGGCTGTAAGTTGCCCAGAGCTGCGTGGTCTTCCGACGCTGTAGCTATGAAGTTGCAAGCAGCGGGCGGCTATCAGCGCACGTTTCGGAGGACGCGTGTGTCCATCTTTGTCTCTCCCGGTTCAGCGTGGGGGTGGCAGCGGTGGACAGGGTTGAAATAAAAATAATTGGGCATTTCAAATTGGGAAGAAAATCTGAAAAATAATTGCCGATTCCAAATAATCATAATTAAAAAAATGTAAAATACTCTGTCCTGCCTACTCCTAACTTTTTTTCCCCCCCAACACATATAAGCAGTTTTACAGCAAGTACAGTATAAACCAGTCTGCATTGTTGCAGATGAAACTACAGATCTGGGAGAGATAAGTGTCCCTAACATTGTATTTAATTTGTAATTTTATGAAAATTGTACATTTTTGTAACAATGTCCCTCGTTTTCAACTATTCTGTATATTGTAATGCCAGCAATATGCTGTTTTTTTCAAAACACCTTTATTTGTTGACTGACCTGCAGTACACGGTTATTAGTGGGGCTGCTTTATGAATGCAGTTTTCAGGAAAATGAATACAATGAATTTTTACTATAAAAATGTTATTTATGGTCAAGTTGATTTGTATTTGTTTGAATTAAAATGTAATCACATAATAGGCTCTCTGTATTTCTTTTTTGTTGTTTAATGAATGAGTATCAAATCGCCTTGGATTTATGTTTTGCCTTGGTGCCCCTGAATAGTCACGCCCAACAAAGGCAACATTGTTTTGCCCTTCCTGACCTTAACTTCATGCCCTGCTGACATACTTTAAGAAAATGGTTATATACAGATATTACAGGTTTGTAGACAACATGTGCTCCCTTGATGGTGCTGGTTCTTACAACTACAGACACTACACTGACCTGGCCTGCATCTAACCCTGGTAACTAGAGCTGGAGTGCTGCATGTTAATTCAAAAACCCTAAAACACTGTTAGGGCTGTTACGATTAAACCGAAAATCGATTTTTCAATCAATTCCATTCCTCATTATATACATCGATATAAATACTTACATTTTTGTAAAGTGCACAGTTAATAACATTAACTAAGTTTATCAACGAAACTGCACAGAACGCCCTGCCTTGCTGTTTACAGTATTTCTGCCAAAGACAAGCAGTGGAAGTGCTCTTCTTTTCCTGCTGGTGTTAACTAGCATCTGATTCGCTGGTCCCATGCTTTGCAAGTACACACCCTCTGTGTGTTCGATGTAAACAAAAAGCGTGCCGCCTTGCATGTCTTTGGAGTTTCAAAATGAATTGTTAAACCTGGGATTAATACTATTTTGCATGTTTTTTTACGATGTATTTTTAATACTGGTCTGCGTTTCCTGATTAACGACGACATCTAGTCGATGTAAGTGAAGCCCTGCATGGATACAACAAATGCGCATCCAATCTGCATCTGATAACTTTACCCAATCCACGATCCGTACTCCTCCTGATATAAGAATCCACATCCGCAAAAATATACACAAAATCATCAATAATTATCCAAACAATCATATTTTACAGCCCTACACAGCTTATCTCAAATTAAACATAAAATTTGATAAATTGCAAAAAAACAAAAAAAAACAAAACAAACAAACAAACAAAAAATCATCAAATGTGAAGTTTTTACTCTTTTGGATTTGACCATATCAACTGAGCAATCAAACCAATCTACTACAAACTATTTTAATTTTTTTTGTAAACAGCTAAATAAATTCAGCTGGAAAAAGTCTATTATATATTTTGTTGATGCATAAGAATTAAAACCACAAGTGCTATGTACAAAAGGCAACAAAAAAAGTTCAACAAATGTGCTTGCGTATGTATGATGTATGTATACACAACATTATGTATATATACCTATGGTTATAGGAAATAAGGATATCAGATAAATATATAAAACATTATATATATAATTTTATATAATAGTATAAGCTCCTTTTCCCTGTCCTAGTCCTTTCAAGCAAATACAAAATATAAAAAAACAGCAACCCAGGACATAACTATTAATGCTAAAACATTCAGTCGGACCAAACTGAAGTGTTTACCTTGTCTAATACCTTTGCATCGCATATTGGCAACAAGCAACTGACCAAAAAAAAAAATACCCAGGCTAATATATATATATTCAGGCCAAAACTGAAAGCTTATTATTGTATATGAATACCTTTATATATAAATATATATTCCACCATATAAATCCCCCTGGATACCAATATAAATTAATATATATATATACTTACAGGCGATATATAACCTACCTGGGCATTTCTTTTTAACCTGTCGAGCCTTCAAGCAAATACAAAAAAAAAAACCCAAAGAAACCCAGGCTATGCTCCTGCTGCCTTCAGGCCAAAACTGAAAGCTTATTATTGTATGTTGAATACCTTTTCAGCTAAATATTGCTGCTCGTTTTATATTCCACCAATTGGCAAATCCCCCTGGATGACCAATAGTAGCTGGTACTGGTTCCCTCAATGAACCTGCCTCATTTCTTTTTAACTACCTTAACACCATGACGTACGTCAAATGAAAACCCACTTACAGCATCATGCCGTGCGATAGCAATTCCAATCTACCTGTGGGCGTTTAGAAGACAGATATATTGCAGGAAGCCATTCAGCTTTTACAAGTATATACATGGTGTTTTAAATTATTATTTTTTGTTGTATTATTAGTTTTACTTGTTCAGTTGTAGTTTATATAGTTTTTAGCGAAATGGAGTTCTGCAATGTTCCAGAATGCTTCAGGAGTTGTGGGAATCCTAAGGAAATTGATGATAGTGGCATGGGAAAAACCAAGAGCATGGCGCCGAGCAGGTGGAGTCTTTATACCAAAAGAAAAAGATTCTTCAAGCGGTCAGTCAGTTTCGCCCTATTGCCCTATTAATTGTAGAAGGCACGATTTTGTCAACCTACCTATTAAAGAACTGCTTCATTGACACTTCAGTACAAAACGCAGGCAATCTAGGTTCCCAGGATGCTTAGAACACATCCGTGTAATCTGGCAACAAATTCAATCAGCTAAAAAGGAGAGGAAGGAGCTGGATTTCTGGATTTGGCTAATGCATATGGTTCAGTGCCACATGAACTTCTTCGGGCATCATTTGAGTTTTTCAGCGTACCTATGAAAATTTTGTGTAAGCCTATTTGAGATTTGCAATTTAGTTTTTCAACACTACATGTCAATGCCTAGAAGTTGGAATAATGGCAGGATGTACCATTTCTCCAATGGCTTTTACCATGGCAATGGAAGGAATTATTAGGGCATCAAAATAGGTAGGAGGAGAGTGCTTAGCTTCTGGAATGTGACTACAACGAATTCGAGCTCACATGGATGACATGACAACCATGACTACAACAGTAGCCTGCACTAATCGGTTATTGGACAAATTAACCAATAACACTGAATGGGCATGAATGCAATTCAAGCCCACTAAATCAAGGAGCATCTCTATAATTAAAGGTAAAGTAGTAGAGAAAAGGTTCTACATTAATGGTGAGGCAATACCAACAGTGTTCGAGAAGCCAGTGAAAAGTCTTGGGAGATGGTACAACGGGGATTTAAAGGACACGGTTTGTGTGGGAGAAGTTAGACAACAAGCAGTGGAAGGGTTGATGAGCACAGACAGCAGCGCTTTACTGGGCAATCTGAAACTCTGTTCCTTTCAGTTTGGTCTACTGCCAAGACTGCTGTGGCCACTGACTGTGTACAAGGTTTCCTTGACAACAGTTGAGAAGCTGGAAGCTTTAATCAGTTCATTCATCAGGAAATAATTGAGAGTTTCATGCTGCCTGAGCAGAGTGAAACTTTATGGTAAAGGAATACTGCAGCTACCAGTCTTCTCTAACTGAGGAGTTTAAGTGAACCAAGGTCTGACTAGAAATTACATTAGTAGATTCATGCGACAAATGCATAAGGGAGGCAGCACCTGTGTTGAAAATTGGAAGGAAGTGGGCGGCAAAGAAAGCTGTGGAAGATGCTAAGGCTGCCTTTCTAATTGGTGATATTATGGAGCAAGTTCAGCCTGGAAGAGGGGGTCTTGGTCTCAGTTCAGCTCCTCCTACATGACACAAGGCAACCCCAGCTCAATGGAGGAAGCTCGTAGTCAATGAGGTGCAAAAGCAGGAGAGGATGAGGTACGTAAAGGCTGTTTCCCAGGCAAAGCAGAGAGGATGGATGAGATGGGAGAGGCTCTAACAATGCAGGACCAGCTGACAAGACCTATGGACGATGGAACAGAGCAGGATCAGTTTCCTCATCAGATCAACATATGATGTTCCCCCATCATCACAGAACCTAAACCTCTGGATGGGTGAGGGTCCCTCATGTCCTTTGTGTTCATCATCTGCAACATTAAGGCACTGACAGGATGTAAGGTGGGTCTTAGCCAAGGAAGGTTTACTTAGTGCCATGACCAGGTTCTGCGATGTTTGGCCTTAGCATTGGAAGACAAGCGCAACCTAACCAATAAGTTGCCACCAGTTCCATCAAAGCATTACACACAAAAGACACTATTCCTCCGTCCAGGAGAGCAACCACAAAGAAAAGGTATTAAAACCAAGCCTCGCTCAGACAACTGGAAGCTGCTAGAGAGTGGAAAATGTTGGCAGATTTTGGTCAACAGCTTATTTTTCCACCTGAGATTGCCACCACTAACCTTTGACTAGACATTTGCTTGTGGTCTGGATCAGCATGCCTTATTCATGCGTATGACAGGAAGAAACTTCAGTATGCTCAACTAGCTGCTGAAGTGGAACACCGAGGATGGACAGTCTGGGTTTACCCAGTGGAGGTGGGTTGTCGAGGATTTGTGGCACACTGTACAACCCGGTTTCTCAGAGATGTCGGGTTCAGTGGCCAAGAGTTGCGTCGCACAGTGAAGAACTTATCTGAAGCAGCAGAAAGGAGCAGCAACTGGCTGTGGTTGAGAAGGAAAGATTCTGGATGGGGATCTCAAGCACAATAGAAATAAAGCAATGCTGAAGTACAGGTAAGTAAGCTGGGCTGAACTGAGTGGGGGATGGAGGGGGGTGATGCTGGGATGCCAGAATCACTGTTGAGCCCTCTTGAGGTGTCGTGGGCTAGTCAACGAAACACAGAGGATGAAAGGTGCTCACTTGAAGACCCCAGAGATGTACCCTACTTAGTTCAATCCAGACGGCTGTCATGCTGATGTGTTTGGGAGACCGCACTGTGGTTGATCCCCAGAGCCAACATCACAGCCATTGTGTGTGCCTATGCACTGGGGTGGCAAAATACGCTGATCCCTGGAGCCAGCATTACACTTCTGCCATCAACACCAGATAGAAGGATATCTACATCAGATGGAAAGAAACGCAAATGGATGGAGGTGCAGATGGATCACATTAGTTTACAGTAAAGTTATTTCTTAGTTGGTGCTTATCTTGGCGAGAGCCGAGTTCAAATCAGCATGAAATTTTAACATCTACTCTCATGTAATGGAAATCATGATCAAGATCAAGATACAGGAGATTTTCTAGGTAGTCTTAATTATTTGGGTCCTCTTAATTCTAATGTATTTCTTGCTACTTTTGACGTCTCCAGTTTGTATACCTCATACAGAGGTTCTACTGCCAACGAAATATGTTTTAGATGTTTCAAAATGTTTCATATTTTCCGACTGAATTACTTCTTAATTTTGCATTACTAGTATTAACTAAAAATAATTCTCTCTTTGAGGACCAATTCTATTGGGAAATTCGAGGTACTGCTATCAGTGCAACAATGGCACCAGACTATGCAAATCTTTACCTGGGCTATTTATAGGACTGCCATATTTAGAACAATAAAAGCTTTACACAGAACTTGATATTTTGGAAGCGTTATATTGATGACGTTTTTGTTACATGGAATGGTACAGCAAATTAATTGAATAATTTTATTATGTACATCAGTGGCTGGAGAGATAGTATTACATTTACACATCATGTGTATGCCCTACAAGTTCGTTTTTTAAACACAATGACTTATTTAGGATGGTATTTTGGGTTCCACTCTATACAGAAAGGATATGGAAAAGAACAGCCTATGCCTACAGGCTAATAGTTTTCATCCTGTTGTGCTGAAAAAAGGTTTACCTTATAGCCAAATTGTGCATTTTTGCTCTACCAATGAAGCTTCTGATTATCATTCAGATATACTCTATCGATACTTCATTTGTAGAGTCTATCCTGTACAGTGGTTAAACTCTGCTTTATTAAAATGCTTTAATAACATTGAGACAAGGTTTGGATAAAAAATGTACCAACACAAAATAAGACATTTTCTTGTATTTTTAAAACCACCTATAGTAATCACCAGTAATCAGATCATGGGTATTGTCAATACTCATTCTCTTTCTGATTTTGTTGGTTTAAAAATAATTTTACTCCATTGTAGAGGTGGAGATCTGGGCACTAAATATAGGTAATATATGGAATTGTGAGGTATAGACACTGCATTTTTACATGTATAAAGCTTTAAATTATTAACTGGGGATTTGCATCAAGTCAACGTGTTCATTAAATTATGTTGTTTGTAATTAATTGAATGACTGATTGTATAATGTAATGTAACTTATTTTGTATTTGTAATGAGACTTATTTATTTGTGTATTTGCCATATATATATATATATATTCTTTCTGCATTTAACATATACGGATATGGACTTGGGTCTATGTAAATGATAGACTGCTACGGATAAATCTCTTGACTTTAAAAAAAAAAAATTAAAAATTAAATAAAGCTAATGTGTATTGTGCGTTGAAATGTAATTGACTTGCCTTAATGATTTTTTTAAAATTCCATTTTCAAAAAATGCTAAAACAAAATACTTAAACCAATATATTGCGTGTTACAATATGTAATTCGTTCGTCCTAATGATCTGACTGCCGTTGCCAGTCTAATTACCAATTGAATTCATGTATATTGTTAATACAAATTATTTGAGACTATATAAATGGTAAATGTGTTTAAATGTGTATGTATGGATGTGTGTGTGTGTGTGTATGTGTGTGTATATATATATATATATATATATATATATGTGTGTGTGTGTGTGTATGTATATATATATATATATATATATATATATATATATATATATATATATATATATATATATATATATAATTATGGAGAATATAACTGAGAATATCACTGTTAGGATTTGTTTTATTTAGGCAACTTCAAGTTATTAATAAAAGAGAATTTAAAATTATTCTTATTTAAATGTCAATGAAAAACATCTATTATTAACACCACAGGTATCGGCACATTACTATTATTTTGAATAATCGGACAAGTTACAGGTGGGATTCGTTTTCCCCCCATTTTTTAGTCAGGGTCAATAAATACACAAATTACCAGTTTTATTTTGTTTTCGTGGCGATGGGTTTAAAAAATAAATAAATAAAAAAAACCTGGGGATAAATCATAACTTCTCTCTAAATCTATACGGTCAATCAATTATAGTTAACCATCTAATTTAAGAAAAAATGTGTTTAATTGATTAGAAAAGGAAGGGGCAGTATTATTATTAAATAATGTATTTCTGTGGTGGACTAAAGACAGAAAGGCTTTAAGAAAACAAACAACAACAGCAACAACAACAATACTACTACTACTAATAATTTTTCACAAACCAGTATACGTTTTTCATCATTTACATTTCTGGAAATTGCCCACATTATTCCTGGTGTAAACAAAAGTTTAGTATTTGGAAAGCCTTTGCTTAAATATCTTTGCATGGTGTAAACTTGACCGTGAAAGGTGCACCCTCAGTTTATAGCTTTAGTTTGGTGATTTAGCTCCCTGGTTTGAAACCAAAGCAAGCTTCCTTGTTAGCCTTTTGATTTTCTGGTAGGATTCATGTAGATAATATACATTGAACTACAAATCTTTTAGTAATACCCTCTTGTGAAATTGAAAATGATAGTTCTCAGATTGTAACCCAACCTGAAATTGAAAAATTTTATAATGACCAATTTTTTTGGTGTAACTAACGTGAGCAACAGTGAGGTCCAACAACATTCCAGTTCAAGTTCACTGCAATTTCTGGGACACAGCAACACACGCCCACAATGAATCAAAGCAGTGTAGGAAAATCGACGAGAAAATTTAGATCAGAATGGCAATGTCAGTATGAATGGCTTTCCTTTTATTTACAGAGCATGTTCTGCACAGTATACAAAAAAAGCAATGTAAACCGTACAGCTTGTGCATAGTTCATTCAGCACATAGCAACACTAATTAGGGAAAGTCTACTTGAGAAAGCCAGAAACTCGGCTGCTAGTACTGTTAGTGAGTTTGTAAATGTATTCCTCCACTTTGTTGACCTAGAAGGGGTGGTTCACTCAATATACTGGCTCCAAACTAGTGCAACAGCTAATGCAGATGGTTACATAAAAATCACTGGATGCATTGTTTTTCAAATTAGGCATCAGGGAGTGGAAAGAGTAACCATGGAGGAATCAGGTTTAGGCACTTATGATGCTGCAGTTATGCAATGAAAGCATGGGGGGGTTTCAACTGAATTGAAACAGTCCTTATCACAGCTGTCATAATGATCTGATTGCTGGTTCATTAATTTCAGACGGATTATTTGTCATCACTGTCTAGGTTGTCGAAAGTGTTTTAGTCCAACAGCCTGTTGGTAACCCAAACAAAACCAAAAGTGAAAAGCATTATATTCAGTGCAGACCTGGATGCTATTAGCGTAATTCTCACTAGCACTGAATCAGGTCCACATGCCTCTGCCACCACCAGCTGCCAATCATCTAACCCCACAAAGCAGAGAAAAAAAAGAGGGAGGAGTTAGCAGTTTCAGGAGATGAAGGTGATGACATTGACCGAGTCACATAAGCAGGAAATTAAAAGTAAAATGTGTGCTGAACTTAAACAATGCTTAGTGGATCGTTCTGAGCCAATGTGGAATGATACACAGTTGCAGCTGTTCCAGGTGCTCGACTCATCCTATTGGCCATCAGACCCTGAAGAGCTGACAGCTGGGTTTCAGGTACCATTCCACTGATGAAGCAGAAATAATCTCTCTCCTTCTGCAAGACTTCAACTAAAGATCTGGCTGCCCTGACTGGTGCGTCAAAGTTTTTCCACAACAGTAAATGTTTCTCAGTAGTAAGAGTAGTGCTGGGACGAAAATGGGATTTTCACGTTCAGATTAGCTCAATTTAAATTTCTGTTTGGATACTCGTTTGTTTTCAAAAAGTAATAAAAGCCATTATATTGCTCAGAACGCAGGCAGAGACAGCATAGCAGCAGATGCAGGGGGGCGTGGCCCCTGTGTGTGTGCCTTTATTTTACAGCAAGACATTATAACATGTAACACCTTAAAGTAGAAAAATATCCCAGGAGTAAGGAATGCATTGTGTAGGCCTTACTTTACACCAATGAATTAACTACAAAACAAGAAATTCCAAATAGTTCAAGTCAAACGTTGTTTTGTGTATCCATGAAAAAAAGAAAAAAGTACACAGCTGACATCCCATTTCTTTTTTTTTTGTTTTAAATGTTTTCATTCCTTGCCATTGCCATGTCTTCACAGTAAACAGTTGCCATAGACATGTTTTCATAAAGTAATGAGGTTTACTTTTTTGTAGCTGAACAAGCAAACGGAAATTGAAATTAAACTTTAAACACTTCAAATAGCTTTTAAAAAGAATCAGAATAATATTCTACTCACAGTTCATTGTTGGATTTAATGAGGCATCAAGTCTGTTCTGCTGCACACTACTCGCTATCCTATTGTTGTCTTCAGATATTATTAAAAAAAAAAATAATAATAATCCAAACAGTGCTGCTGTTTTAAGGGTATAATTAGTGCAGGTTGATCACATGTTACACAGAGCACCGGGCAAACGATTCTGTGTTCTTACGTCATTAGTAAGCATGCCTGACCAAACATTCAATTCTGTGTTGGAAGAAATTCAAGAATGAATATCGGTGTACATTACCAGCTAAAACAAAAAACTGCCAATAGCCAATTGTGTTTTCTTTACCCCCCGTATAATCGGTGCCATGCCGACAGGCTACCGATTATTGGTGCACCCCTAATACATAAATCTCATATAGGAGCTCTTTATCATTTGCCATTTTTTAAACTGTTGCGCAGCTTCTGGCGAGGTGGTAAGTGAGTACAAGGTATTTTTGTAATTTCTAGCGAATACGAACATCTGATTTTTGATTCCGAATACATGTCAAAATATCGTTTTGTCATCAGACATGGCTGAGCTCAGTTATCACAGCGAAACCAGCTGCTACGAGAGGTTTGGAAAATAACCGCGCTCTCACTCGCGCAGGGCAATGCTTGATGCTGATAGGTTGAAACAATAAACACCGCTCTCCCATGGCAATAATTAGTGCTAATTGGTTGAAACCCTATGCCAGCCCGTATATGGCAATGATAATTGGTTGAAACAGTTCACTACTTCATTGCAGGCAGTGCAGACCTACCGTGCTCCAGCTGCACCTCTAAATAATAAAAAAATGGATGCGCCACTGAGGCCTGTTAGTAGTATGTGAAATGTACTAATTTCGAACCCTGCGTTTAACACAATGTGTACATTTTCCAAGTAGAAAAATGTGAGATCTACGAAGTGGTAATATTTCTTACTTGGTAAATTTTACTGTAGCCAAATTATTGTTGGCTCTATGTAGCCTACTTTAAATTTTTTTGAAAGGATGCAATGGATGCTAGAACTGCATACCAAAGGCCTGTCAATTGTTTGCTGAAACATTAAAATTAGGATTACAAAGACACTTATAACGGGAACTACATAAAATCATGCATGATGTATGTTCATATCCCATGCCAAAATATGACCAAATTATGAAGAGAGAGACCCTGGGTAGGCTTGGTGTTCAGTCATTCATTGCCAGAATCAAAAAGCAAATCTGATCATGTTCTTTGTGTTGTTCTCACCCTAATGCTCTCATTGCGATAGGGATATTTCACTATTCCAGAAGGTGTTCTGTTCCTCAAGTTATCGATCTGTTCTACAGTATATGTAAAGATGTCATCCTCGGCTCAGACGGTTTCCTATGGATTCTCCCAAATGTTATTAAATATTCATAAGTGTAACTGGATCTGATTTGGGGTAGAAAATATTTTTTGCCATGTAGGCCTAACTCGTTAGTTATTGAAGATATAACACTTATATTTGTTAGTAATTTTTGTTCATTTAATAAGCATTGTTGATTAATCTGTCATTTTTGTTTAAACAAGCTGTTAATGATAAGCTAGACAGTGATTATTTCCATCTCCAATATTTTACATATAAAATGATTGACAGAAAATGTGTATTACTTGTGGGACATGACTAAAATAGATGTTACATGCATGCTTGTTTTGTTAACAGCCTGAACAAAATTGGCAATACTTAAACTTGTAGCATTCACACTACAAATGATTAATTCATCACTAGTCCACCAACTATCAATGTTGCTTTCACACACCAAATCCCATCACTAGTTACACAACTACAATATTTGTAATTGCTGGTGTAGTGCTCTGTAAAATTTTAAAGCTGTCAGTGTGACTTAGTTATGGCCCATCTGAGTAGTGCAGTTTTTTTTTTTTTTTTTTTAATCCCATGAACCAAAAAATAACCCAGTATTGCGCAGCAAGTAAACACAAAGTACATCCTCCCAGAAAACATATAATGACACTTGCTCAACAAATGAAAACACACTTAAAGTTCAGTATATATTACTGTGCTATGTATGTTCAAAACAATTAGAAAACTAGTTGTCAGTTTGTCTGTTGCTTAAGCTTTGATCTCTTTTTTAAAGCACAGTAAGAATGCATGTATTGCACCTGATTACCAACCTCCAACAGAAGGAACAATAACAAGATTTAAGAGAAAAGTCAATCCCTTGCACAGCTTACAAGCACAAACCTAGTTGGGAATTCATATTACAACACTTTTGTAACTAAACCTTGTCCTAAACCCCCAAAGCAAATGTTGTGATCATATCCAGTTCGTACTGGATATGATCACAACAGTTCAGTAAGTTTAAAAGGAAATTGAAAGCACCAAAGGCCCTGCAACTGAAATGACTCCACCATCAACGCACGTTTAGCTCTGTAGAATGCCAGTGTCAACTCACTTCAGCACCCAGGCATATTACCCTCCTCCAAAATAATACACTCGGTGTGTAATCACCCCCCCCAAAATAAATAAATAAATAAATAAAATTTAAACCTTAGTAGGCCTCATAGAGAATGTATCAATGTGTGTACTCTCACTAGAAAGTACCACCCCAACTAAATACCTCACCTCTCCGTGGAGGCCTGTGATGCTGCCGGTGTTGCTGTTTCCAGAGTTCCCGGCCGTCAACAGGCTCATGGCCGCGGCTGATGCTCCAGTTGTCTGCTGACTCCTAACCGCAGTTGAAGCCCCGGCCTTGCCACTGCTACAAACTGCACTACTGCAGCTACTGCTGCCACCGCCCCGCTTGTTCTTCCTGCGCTTTGCTCCTCGTTTCGCGTCGGTCGGACTCATCTTTCTCCCTATGATCAAAGACAACCTGCCGTCTTAAAGGAGGCGGGGGCTTAGTTGATCTACTAGGAAAGCTTGCCTGAAACCGCTGCCTTGAAAGGAAAGATACACTGTCCAAAAAATCAGTCACTCAATACCTTCAGACTTCAGAGTCCAATATGGCCGGTCCAACGGGAATGGGATGCCAAAGCTTGCGTCCTGACGCGGGGCGTAGCTTTGCGTGCAAATGGAGTCCTTCGGGAAATGTAGTTTATACTGAGTTAAACCGATGTTCTTCCCAGGTTAGAGTGCTGTATTCAAAAACTACAACACCCAAGAAACCATGCATTATTGACATCGCCCAAATCCGGCAGTGTTTTTAACTTCTGTAGTTCTTCTGTAGTTCTTTAGATTTCATTACAGTTTTTTCTCCCTGCTGTGTGGGTTTGTGCTTGAAATAAACTACAAGTACCAGAGCGGGGCCGGTTAGCGAGAACATTTCCCTGAATCCAGTTGGGTATTTGCTGTGCCCCTTAGTTATCTTGATTAACGGTAATTTAATACAACCCATCATTTGAAGAAAACGTATTGTTAATATGCATTGTGCAAGATAACATTAATCGCATGCATTATGATACCGTTCTTTATTATTCAACAGAGTACTTTTTCTCCAAAAGATATTAAGAATATACAATAGTTATGATAAAACTATAAGAAACACTGTTATTGAGTAAGGGTTACAGGATATAAAAAAAAAAAAAAATCATATCACATTGAAATGTAGCGATCCGTGCGCTGTTTTGTGTACTGTATTTCCACTGTGTTCCTGTACTGTTATTACCGTTGTATTGTGATCCCTCCCTGTCATTGGCTGTTGTTTGTCTGTGCCCATTGGTTCTGGTGTGCTGCTGGGGGCCAACGGGATATCTGTTCGCTCCGGCACCCGATTAGCATAAAGGGGCGAAGCTACGTTATAAAAGGGCGCTGTACCCCTGCACTGGTGTGCTTGTGTACCTTGGGTTTGCATAGTCCAAGTCCAAGTCCAAGTCCAAGTCCAAGTCCAAGTCCAAGTCCAAGTCCAAGTCCAAGTCCAAGTCCAAGTCCAGTGTCCTTGACGGATTGGTAGAGCTGGGTGCTTTAAGGATTCCCATGCATATGTTCTGAGACTGCACAGGTCTAAATGTTTGGCTATCATTAATAATTCATTAGTCCTGTGACAGATAGCGAATTAATCCTAGTCAACAATCTCCCTCCCGACCTGTGAGGGTGCGGTATAACAGGAACAGTGTGCCCCGTACTGGATGGTTTGGGAGTTCATTCCAGGGTTTGTCGGAAGTCTGCCATCCAGAAAGGGGGCAGAGTCACAATACCACAAGTCATTGCCTTAATGCGGTAGGCGATGTGTCAGTCATGGATTGGAGGATATGTGATTGCAGTCACTACCGAAGGGGGCGTGACTGAAGGTATATCGGGATGTGGCGAAGCAATCTGTTTGTTTCTTATGTTTATGTGAAGGACGTACGAACAAAAAAGAAACCGTGACTTTTTGTGTATTGCTTTGCCTGCCTATTTAACTGTTATATTTGTCATTATAGAAGGCTAAACTGTGAGCTGTAGCTAAACAGCCAGCAATTAAACCCGGACTCCACTTCGCTATTGTGCACGTATAAACCTGTAAATCACCACTTTCACTAAGAGCACTCACTCTGGACCACGTTGTGCTTGTGTGTCTTGTTTAGTGTCTTATTATTTCGGGACTGAACCCCGTGGTTTAACTGAGCGATACATACTGGTGTGTAGAGCCAAATAAAATAGTTGCTTTCACTGTGAACTGTCTTGTGTCTGTTTTTCCTGAGCACTGCAGCACCTCTACACCTGCTCACTGTAAACCACTTTGCCACAGTGCCTCATTTCATCAGTGAGCTAGTGTCAGACATTGGTGGCGGTCCATTCAGCTTACTTATAGATGAATCTAATGACATTTCTGTGGTCAAGATTCTTGGCATTGTCATAAGATATTTTAGTGTGAAACAAAAATAGATTGTTTCAAGATTTCTAAGTGCTGTGGAATTTGAAGAATTCAAGCAAATGTAATAGTTTCAGCTCTGAAGAACTGCATTTCAGTGTTGGGGCTAGACCTAAAAAATCTTACCGGAATCGGGACAGACAATGCCTCAGTATTGACAGGGATAAATAATGGTGTGTGTGCAATGCTAAAATCTGAAATTCCCCACCTAATTCTGGTGTGGTATGTTTTGTCAGTTTAGTACTGCAGTCTCCCACAGTGCTGGAAGGCAAATAACATACAAGAAGGTATTCACTGCAATAAACGACAGGGCAGAGCCACAGAAGATATTGCGGGCATGCTCGACCAAAAGTGGCTTGACCTGAAAACATTGTTTGCTGTTGTAGGTGAGAAGGAGCGCTGTTACATGGCAGAGCAGCTCTACCGCCCATTTTGTGATCCACAAAGTCGGTTGTTTTTAATATTTATAAAAAATATGCTATCAGAGGTGCAGCCTGTCAACAAAACATTCCAGGGAAATAACGTTGATCTAACAAAGTTAATTGATGGGCCTGTCAGGCTTGCCACATCACTTGGACACAGTGTAACACTTCCTATGGCAAAGGTTGATTATCTCACAGGTGACATCATCTGGATCTTAATCCACGACTTGGATATGAAAGCAATCAGGGAAGATTCTGTGCCAGAAGTAGCAAAAGCAGCAATACGAGGGCGCTGTGTTAACATCACAGTGCTGCTGTTACAGGAGAGTCAGAATTGTTTGCCAGACAATATAAAAATCTTATGGCAAATGTCTATGTTATGTGTTGGTGAAGCTCTTCGACATACAAAGAAATCAATAGTGGAACTGGCAGAATTGTTTGTGATATCCCCAGAGGAAATCAGCAGAATTGAGTTTCAGTGGCGCAACATACATTACTTCCAGTGGGAAAATGTTGATGACACTGAAAAGTTCTGGTGTGAAGTGGAACCCTGCAAGATGCTACAGGTGAGAACCATTCAAAGAGCTGTGTAATCTGGCACTAATTGTTATTACTCTGTATGGCAAAGTGGTTGATAGTATGCAGGTGCAGGTGATTAAAGAACAGACAGACAATTGTAATCCAGGTGAAAAGGTTTGTTTTATTTATTTTTAAGACAAGTTCCTGACGGCAAAATAAACAGTAAGTAATAACGATAATAAGTGATACAGCGCGTGTATTACTTACATTTATAATCCCTGGGCTGGTCCCGACATAATAGTCCCGTTCTTATATTCCCACATTAAACACAAAACACAAAAACAAGTCCAGTTAGTGCGTAAATTAGCGATTGTGGTGCAATACAGTTTTACAGTGGTACAAATGAAGTGCTGTTCCAGGTTTGTGCTGGCCTCTGGTGACAGCTCTGGAACGTATTAGCTGTCTAGTGAACACACTCAACAATAGACAGTACAAACAAACACTTACTATTTATTTCACCAACAGTACAGGTCCTTCCATGAGAGGACACCGGTATCACACTGAGAATCACGCCACTCACAGAGATCCTGCGGGAGATCATGACCGTTTAGCAAGCCATGCTGAGACGGTCCGGACCAACACTAACTACCAGTCCCCGTCTTTGTTGGGGATGTGGCCAGCCCGGTCACATACGCTTCTACTTCCCCTGAAAGAGCCGCGACCTGAACCCCATCGACCACCGGCAGGAAACGAGAAGGGGCTGATGTAAGAGGGGAAACAATGTCCCGAGTCTTCAACTTCAACCCAACTGCCATCGCACCAGTCATCGTGGGGAGAACCAGTATTGGGGCACACCTCCATTTAAATTGCTGGGTGGAGGGCGTGCCCTGCACCACGCTGATCGATACTGGATCTACCGTTCTAAAGTGGCACCCATGGCGGACAGTGACGGGACAGCTATCCCCAATGCGAGGGAGAGGCCTACTGCAGCTGCACCTGGCTGAGACCACCTTCAACCCAGAAGTGTGTGCTTGACTTCCTTCAACATATGAAAGGGTAGCTGTATTTAGCGAGAGGGACAATAACCTTCGGAGCAGACCCTCCACTCCTTTTAGCCGCACCAACCCCCCCACCCAGAGCAGCAGTCTCCGCGGGGACCCTGTTAAATACCAGCCCTTTCAGGGGCTACTGCAAATGACGTCGACCAGGGTTGAAGCACCAGCGAAAAACCAGAACAGCGATAGCTGCCATCACAGCTAGTCTCCCCTTTCTAGGGAGATTTATTTGGGGAATAAAGGATACAATGTTTTACTTAACACTCCATGCAGTTAAACTGTACACATGAGAGACAAAATTGAAGAGGAATAAACTTCAGGGTTTTTGTGTGTTCAGAATGTTTTAATGAAATGTACTTATTATACACTTTACAATTGTGGGTTCCCAAACACCAGTATATTGTTGTTGTTGTCCTGTAAACGTGCCACCTTTAAAAATTTTTTACCATGCTTTAACACTGTTGTTGTTACCATGTAGTACTATACTTATATTGGTGCATTACTGTTTTCACTACACTGTCACAAACCTTTAATACACTTTTCAATGGGTTTAAGACTTTTAAGGGGTGATTTTTGTGTGAGTTAATTACTGGTGCATAATTTGTGATGGCAAATAGTACCTCTATGGAAGATTTCTTCACTCTTATGTAAAATGGTTCTGTACTTGAATTATGATTACAGTAGTAATAACTGTAGTATTTGATTGTTATTTTATCAAAAGTGCAGATGGACTGTTTAAATGGATTTTAAATCAGTGTGGAATTCATCTTATGAAAGAAGGAACACTAATTACTATATTCATTATTATCTTCCTAAAAATTTGCTTGTGCAAGCAGTTAAAGCAGATTCATGTGTGTCATAAGTGCATTAAATTCTTAACTCCAAAATGGTCAGTCTCGTTCCAAATCTAGTACCCACACTTGTTTCAGATACTGTACTTGACTGTTGCAGAATTAATTTTCAGCTTTAGATGCTGTCTGATGCAATAATATTATTACAATATAATACATATTTAAATAACTGTGATCTTGAAGGTTCCAGTGAATAGTTGTCTGAGACAAGTGGAAATGTTTTAAATAACTGAACAAGGATTGCCACCTGCTGTTGAGTTGTATTATTGCGATAATATATAATATAGATGAGATAGCTGTTTTGCATTTCCATATATTATATACTGTAGGTCTCAAATGTGGAGTTTTGAAAGAAACATGCTATAATTATTTTGTTATTATCTATCAAATAAACTGGCGAAATATAGTTTTGAGTGGTAAAGAGCATGGGAACTGTGAATTATTTCAGCAGTAATTTAGCACTTTAGTTGTGCCCCTTAAAATATTAAATTACTGTTTTACTGAAAAAAAGATTACAACTTTAAAATTGACTGACTTTCAGTTGGATATTTGAAATTGGGTGGCTGTTGTGTATTTGTAAAGAATTAGACTAACTGAACTAAAGTATCTAATGATTCAAGGATGTTTAGGATTGTCTTGTTTGGGTTGTTTTTCCAAAATCTAAGTCGTTTTACTTGCTCAGGAAGATAATAGTACTAAACTTTTTTGGAAAATAATTTCCACCTTCCATGGTTTTATTTTTTTCTTTGCAAAAGACATACACCAAGATCAAACATTTGGGATATGTAATGTACACATGTTGTAGCTATGATATGATTTTCAGAGGCCCAGAGAAATGAATCAGTTAATTGGTTTCATCAGTTATCTTTATACTGTACAAAATTAAAGTTAGAGACTTGAGATTTAAAGATGTCACATCAACTGGAAACTAATGTTAAAGTCTCAAATTAGACATTAGGTG
Organism: Polyodon spathula; assembly: GCF_017654505.1. Classification (NCBI taxonomy): domain Eukaryota; kingdom Metazoa; phylum Chordata; class Actinopteri; order Acipenseriformes; family Polyodontidae; genus Polyodon; species Polyodon spathula. The sequence continues at coordinate 64,617,625 of NC_054534.1, read as the reverse complement.
GCAGCATCTTCCTTTCCATGGTCCGAGTAACACATGTCTGCCTCGGTTTGACCTAAAAAAAACAACGTCTCCCTCATTCTGTTTTTAAGCATGGGGCACCCTCTAATTTCTACAACATTCAATTTGGCTCTCATGTGTTCGACTAACTGATCTGATTGTTATCATCCTGCTTCTATTTTAAAGTAAAAATATTTTCATGGTTGGATCGAGAGGCTGAAATCATCCATTAGTTAGGACCTACCAACCTGCTAGTTGGTAGGTCCTAACCAATCAATATTGTCGGGATGATATTTTCTGATAATGCAGCATTCAGATAATTCATAGAAATCTGATCAGGTGGTACTACCAGTGTATTCTCGTACAAAAGTATTTTAATATACATTTGCCTATTATCCACATTTCATTTAAAATGTACATAATTCTTTATTTGCACGCCACTTTTTATTAATTAAAATAATAATAATAATAAATGGAGACTATAAGGCCCTGTGGTTCTCCTGGCTCTGTGAACTTCCTCTCTGCGACCTCTAGCTTTTATTCCATCTCATATCCTTGAGCACAGGCGTTTGAAATGGCTACACTCCCTCCAACACCTTTCAATGTGTTGACAGCTTTTGTCAGCGAGTGTCAGTGGAAACCAGTGTGTGTCATCTGAATGAAGATATGGGTCTCCCTATTGAAGGAGAAAGGTTAAAATGACTGCCATGCTGCATTCCTGTTAGGGCATGACTGAGGACCCTGAATACATTTAACTAGAATTGGTCAATATTTGATAAATAGGAAAAGAAGTACAGCTTTGATAACAGTTTTCTAAAAACAAAGGCGATGAGAACAGAAGCACTTATTGTCCTTTGTAGAACAAGTAGAATTTGGGGTGCTAGGTGGCAGGGCAGACAAATTAATTCAAATGCAAAAATATATTACTCGAATGATTGACTGTGGGTAATGCACAATAAAACAAGTGTTAGAAGAAAAGGGTATTTATTTAATGCACTTCTATTGCATTTTAACTTGGGAATATTTTGGTAGTTTAACTTGAGAGGTGCAAATTCAAATAACAATTAGCATGTACTGTAAATCCAAATTTTAGTGATAAAACACACAACATTTTATTGCACGGTACATTGCTAAATAAATAGTGAGGTAAATTAAGGCATAAAATAGACACTTAGGAAAATAAACTAATACTAAACTTGAGCAAATAAAATTAAAGTCTAGCACATTAATTTACTTGATTTAGAAAAACACCAAGTTATAAAGCAGAAGTGAAAACACATTAATTACTTTACCTTATACACTTTCTAAAGGCATGTCAGTTTGTGCACCAACATTACATTTTAGCTGTAAATGGAATTAAATAAATGGTCATATATCTATTTAACACTGAAATTGAGAAAAAAAATGAGGTTGACATGAGAGTGACACCGAATGGGGCTGATTAAATCAAATGTCTTGACTCTGCAAAGAAAGCCAAGATACTTAATGTATCTATCTTAGCACCAAATCTAATTGTTCATAGAACTGCCTAATATTTCCAACACTTTCTGCCTTTGTGCCAGACACTTAAATATCCATTATTATAGCATTAATAAAAGAGGATTTTATAGGCAAATGTATTTATATGTGTCATAGTGGTATCATTAACATGAAATTTTAATTTAGAACATTGTGAAAGACTGATTTGTTAGCATCATATTATTAGTGACTAAAGAAAAAGCAAACATGTATTGCACTGTTTATGTTTATTGTATCTTGAAAGGTCACTATGCTCTCCTCATTACTGTTGTAATTGTAACATATGCTTAGGTTAAATAATAATCCACACTAAATTACTAAATTGTTTTGTGTGATTCAGTTCTTGTTTACTGATCATTGTGTAGCTGTCTTGTATACAGAAGGAGAAGAATGACTTTCGATTTATACCAAACACAGACAGTTATTTACATTTACAAAAGAAACTAAATTCATAAAATAACAGCAAAACAAAAGAAGAAAAGAACCTGCCCATTAGGCTTTCCTTGCAGGTTGTGGATCTCAAAGCTAATCCTGACTGACCTCTGTTCTGTCATTTTTTTTTCTATTTAGCCAATTACAAAGCATGGTATTAGCTCCTGACAATATAAGCTTAGCACAATTGCAAAGCAGTGATTGCTCAATTATTTCTAATAAGATTAGCCCATTATTTTATTTCCCTACTAGACCACTTTTTTGTGATAACCTTAGTGACATTTTAATGATAGAACAATGTATGCATTTTAATTAAGAATGACACTATAAGAATGACAAAGTGCAAGCTTAAGTTGATAACACTTAAGAGCTGCAGATGATTGCCTTGAATGTCTCACTGGTTTTAACTTTTTAATTAATTATGCTAAATAAACTTAAAACAGAGTCTGAGTTCCCTCTAAGTAACAAGAGAGAAAAGTTTTATAGACTTTTCTAATAAAGTCAAATGCATTTTACAAATCACTGGGGTTGTAAAGGTGGGTGGGGTGGCCTCACCTGCAACATTTCTGCAAAAAAAAACCTAAATTGGTGAATAGAACACAATTTTTTATTATTAACAACAACAACGGCAATTATAATAATAATAATAATAATAATAATAATAATAATAATAATAATAATAATAATAATAATAATAATAATGTATTGTTTATCTGTTATGGTAGCTATCTCATTTACAATAATGACTTAGTGTTTTATACTACTAACAATTCTGTACATGTGTATAGAAAACCTTACAGAAAACAAACAAAACCGTAAGTCCCATTATATTACCCTGAATAAATCATAGCAGATCCATTAGAAGACCAGCATAATGGATATGGAGCATATTTCACAGTGATCCTGATACAGTAGCTCAACAGTACCATGGTGCTGCAATGGTATTCCACAAATATATCAAACCATTAGAGCTGCCCTTGTGATACCATTGCCCCAAGTACAGAATCACTGCCTTGCAATTAAGATCATTTGGTGAAAAAAAAGAAAAAAACTGGTTCTAATCCCCAGTGATCAATTCAGTACAGCTACAACATTAAGCCCCAAAGCAATTTGCTCCATATGAAAAGAAGGGTTTAGACTTGGATTTAGCGTCATGTTCTGTGCAATTAGTTTCCTTATCACTTTGGTAACACAGCTAAATGCATTTTACATCTAAGTCTAGAAATTAAGTGAGGAAGATTTGAATGTGAATATCCATGGAGCTCTAATGAGGATGGCCAAGTAACTGACCACTACATGTATAAATATATTTTATCATCCATTGGTCAATATGTTAATATCAGTGTTGTTTTACCATGCACCATTAACCTGCAAACAACAAAACGACTGAAACCCTGTATCAGATTAACTGCATTCATGTGCTTATTCCCTTGTATTGTATGCTCCTTGGGTGCAGCAGCACTTTTTTTTTTTTTTTTTTTTTTTATCTAAACCCACAACAAAAGTTTTGCTTGCCTTCAGTTTCATCAGGAATGAATCTTTCCTGTATCTGACATCTGAAACAAAAACACACTGGAAAAATGTGAAAAAATGGCAAGTTATCAAAAGTTCCCAGCCAAATAGACACAAATAGGAAAGAGATAGGGGTCAAGGTTGCCCCAGTTATTTTTACTAACTTGTCTTGTGTTTTTGATGCAAGTTCAATCCGCTTTTATTGTGCCTGAAAAACACAAACCAAGTTAGTAGAAACAATTGGGGCAACCTTGACCCCCACCGCTTTTACAGTTGTGCCTATTTGCCTAAGCAGATTCCATAAGAAATATGTTTTATTTTTTTATATTTTATCCATCAACAGTCAAGAGCACCTTTAACCATTGTTCCATAGTCCAATTTCTGTGTTCTTGTGTATATTTTAGCCTTTTAGTCTTGTTCTCCTTTCTTAACAGAGGTATTCTTACTGCAACACATCCTTAAGTCTTGATTTCAAGAGTGACCTTTGTACTATTGATTTGATGGACAACGACACCTGTGCCTTCTGCCAGTTCTGTTGTCAATTCAACGCTTGTCTTCTTTCTATTCTTTAAGGATATTATCTTCAAGTATTGCTCATCTTTGTTAGACAGCTTTTTGGGTCTCCCAGTCCTGTGTTTGTCAATTACAGATAATGTTTCTCTGTACTTGTTGATTATGTTTTGAATACCACACCTTGAAAACTGAGTGATGCAAGCGATTTCACTCAATATTTTATCTTCTTTATGCAAGTCAAGGTTGTTATAATAGTAGAAAACAGTAGTGGAGGCTTTGAGTAAATTGTTGATGCTCATAATGCATCAGAGTATAATAATGCAACATGTCTAATACTTTTGCACAGCAGTGTACCTATGCATAATTAACTTTTCAGTGATATGCAAAGAATTGTAGGCAATTATATTTGTGGGGGTGTTTTGGACATTCTAAATGTCATAACTAATTTATTTTCAAGGTAATTACTATGGATACATATACACGTTTTAAATAACCTTCAATATAACTGGGAGCCTTGGATACCTGAGCGATTTTAACACTTGTGACAGCTTGTTTGGCATAATAGTTGGGCAACACTGGGATTAACAATGATACTCTTTTCTCAAGAATTTTAGAACTCCACAATTGGCTGTCACATGTGAGATAAAGTAGTTCTCTCCTAAAGAAAATGTCTGAGAATGCAGCATTGACATTTGTTTTTTTATGTCACCTGTAAGTTGTTCACATGGATTTTTTCACAATAATTATTCTAAATGTCAGTTTTCTCCTTTTAAAAAGTCCAAACAGTTTTCTGAGTGTGTGCAGCTCAATAACAGGGTTGAATGTTTAATGCACCCTGCCACAAACGCCTTCATCCGTTGATGAATCAAGATTCCAACACACTGTGAGAATTGGACTCACTAATCATTGTAACCTTTTCAGCTTTGAATAATTAGAAATGGAATAATGGTAGCTCAAACATCACAGTTAGTAAGACATCTGATACTGCTGCAATTAAATTGTTAATGTATGAAAGAAAAAGGTATCAGAGTGTATCACATTAGGAGATATTCAGGCTTATCTATGGCCCTAATATTCTTCAAAGTTCAGTAAAGTAGATCAGATAATATTGACAGACATCTTGTATTTTCCCAGAAGAACATTTATGATAATTTTGTATCACATATTCTGTGTAAGCATAGTGACAGGAAACCATTATCAGACTATATATAAAGTGATGTTTTATTCCTAGTAAGCTAAAATAAATGATATCAGTATTTTGTTAAAGTGGATATCATAAATATCATTGCTGGCTCAAGCTAGATACTTGTGCATGTTTATAACTATGAACATAGAATGTATAAAACTATTATGATACCAAACAATCAAGATTATATAAATCTTAAATACTCATAGTAGTGCAATGTTGGTTATGCAGAATGAAACTGAATGACTCTTCTGTAGCATGCACTATCTTCCTAGTCAAGCACTATAATTAAGAAAAATCAACCTAGGATGGCTGCTAATGAAATTATGTTTTTAGTGAGAGTTAAGTCAACTTCCCACAAACGAGCATCCCTGAAAGTCCAAAATCCCTTTGACTTCCCAAAGTAAATACGGACTGGTACTGCTTCCTGTAGCTCTAACTATATCATTGGGCTTACATTCCTACAAAGCTAAATAATTACCAAGGAGTGTACGGGACATTTCTGTACCCCTGCAGGAAAGCGATTTTGATCGATATCCCACACTATAATCTGTATCACAAAAAAAAAAAAACAGTGAAAATTGAAAATTGAATTGGCCCTTCAAGCCATGATAAGGGAAGGATCAACACTCATCTCAAGATAACTAAAGACCAAAAAAACTAATGAGATTTAGATTTATATATATATATATATATATATATATATATATATATATATATATATATATATATATATATATATATATATATATACACACACACACACACACACACACACACACACACACACACACACACACACACACACACACACACACACACTCAAGTTTTTCAATTATAAAAAATACACTTGGTGGAAGAAAACTTCATCAGTCAAAAAGTTTAGCCTCACAAAAAATGCCCACACAATTATATTCCACCCCTATCTATACTCCCTACTAGAAGATTGGCAGGCCTTTCTGTTAGCACTCAGAGAAGACACTTTGAAGGTTGTCTCTTTTTTTATTTCAGTTTGATTATGAGAAAAGCACTGCAATTTTACCAGAACAAATTTATATAAATATATTAAATATATGGTGCAAAGAATTTGGAGCAGAGGAGATTAGAAATGATTGAATTGGACAGGCTGCTGAATAGGGGATCATCATTTGTAAAGCAGATAGTGGACTCAAGGCGAAAGCTTTTGAATTTTGTCAAGTGTGTTTTAAAGCACAAATTGAATTGGGCTAGTTTGCTGATGTGGTATCAGACAAATGGCTCTGTATTTTCGGTTGGTTGAGCTTAATTAGTTTCAATGTTCAAAGCGTGGCAAGATCGACATTTAAAATTGCTGAAGAGAAAAGCAACATGTTTTTTTCTTTTTAGAATGGGGCTGTAGTCTGATAGAGTTTTGGCTGGAACATCAGTGGTTAGATGTACGTTCTGAAATGGGTGAAAAGTTTATTGGTAACTCAATTATCAAAACACCTTCACATAGTTCTAAATTTAGATCTAAATTGGATTATTGAAGAAAAGAAACCACTGATTGAAAATCGACCTGATGGAAACAGTTATGCAAGGGGCCAAGTGAAAAAAGAGTAGATAAAGAAATGTTTCTAATCAAGGGGTGGAGTCCTGCATTTTAAAATTACATTTAGGACTTTATTTTTGTAATATTATGTTTTTATTCCTGGAATGCTCTTTAAAATTATAATAGGATCTGCTGTAAGATAACTAACCACAATGAGTCATAGCTGTAATTTGGTGGTCGGTGAAAAGGTGGTCTGTGGAAAGATTATATAATTACGTAAAGGAAGCGGCAGCATAGTTTATAGATCCTATTCTAACCCATAATTTGAGACCCTAAAAACTCAGCTACAGAAGCAGGAAGAAAATGCATACATGGAAATATATACAAGTAAAAAAAAAAGTCTAAACTCTCCGTCATATATAGTTTTGGACTGTCTAAAATGTATTCTTTATTAGGGAGTTTTCATGTATTACGCTCACGTGCACTCAACCTATAAAGTAAGGGATAACACGCGACAGGGTGTGCGTTGTGTTACATTAACATATAGCTGTAGTTGGGCTGGAAGCCCTGGAGTGTTATCCCGCTTATAAAATGGACACAACCAAAAACCAGGAAGCTCCATATGATAGTACAACAGGCAGAGCGCTCCAGAGCATTGTGTAGCGCTTTCTATTGAACGACCTGTATGCTGAGAGCACTTCATAATGTTAGCTAGCATTCTGAGGAGCTTATGTCGTGGGCGTTTCAAAATGGTGGAGGTACAATACCAGTGTGGCGGCTGTGGTGTAATTTCCCCACATGTTGGACTTTTTGACCAACATCTGTATATTTTTCCTTAAAAAATCTGATAGTTTATTTAAATTAACAGCGTAATTAATTGACTATATTTCCTTTTAAACAAAGTGAATCTGCAGCATCGCATGCAACATTCAAAATGCTCAGCTTGTTATTGTTTGTTCAGTCGGCCTTACATTAAGGAATATTTTCTTAACTGCATTTAAAATGAAAATGAAGAAATAGTGTTGTGTTAAAGGAGAACTATATGTAAAGCATTTATTTATTTATTTTTAATTTTTGTATTTTTTATTTTTTTTTACAGTTTTGCTATTTCTTCAAGATTATTAGACTTCACGGTGTATCGCGTCTGTAAAAGCACAGCAGTATAGGCTGCACCAAAAACTTTAAACCCTTCTTTTTCATGGCAGAAAGGGTACGTTAGAATAAGAGAACTTTATGAAATGAGGTACTTTTGCAGTGCTACATTGCTATCTAAACAAGATGATATACATACTGTAAGCCTTAAATCACATTGGAGAGAAAAAATAAACAAACAAACAAACAATAGTTCTTTAATAGTAAAACTACAGAGGAACAAAAGAGGCAGATGCAGGAGCTCATGGAAATGCAGAAGGATGCACTTGAATTTACAAAACAAAGCAACTAACTGCTAAAGTCATTCACAGATGTATTCAAAGAATTGTTGGAGAAATTATTTCTTTGGAAAGTTTAGAATATTACTGGGTTGAATAATTGTTGACAAAATAAATTGTTCTATTTTTGGACAGTTTTTTTTTTTTTTTTTTAATTTTATTTTGCTGTACAACAATACTTACATATAATAGAAACATCTTAATTTCACGCATAAACTGCACTGAGACCACCTGTAAATAAAACATGCAATATGCAACAGTCACAGTAACGAGGAGCAATGCTCTCAACTTAGTTTGTAATCCATATGGGACTCTTGCATGTGTTTGAATTTGCTGCCGCTAAAGCCATGGTGTTGGCTCTTGATGCAAGTGTAATAGAAGCATCAAACTGCAGATTTTCTGCACAATCTTCCATAAATTAATCCAAACACAGTGCTAGTACTGTGTTTTCCACCATCTTGAAAGTCCTCTCTTCGTAACACACTGTTCAATAAGAGCTAAGTTATGCTACATAGCGCCATGGCAGAGCGCTCTGCCTGTTGAACTAAGTCCAGGTAAGCCACTAGGGGATCCCATTTAGATTTACTTTTGGCCATCGGGGTTGTTCCAAGTAGTTAATTATTTTATTCTACCTGTTAAATTTGGAATGCAATGGTCTTACAGGAATGTGATTGGACACCCCTGCACTAGTGCATCTCTGTGCCATTATCCATGCCCTTACCTTATTTGTTTTGATGTTGTGAGATAGCTTCTCTGAACATGAAATTTGCAATGGGAATACAGCAGATCAGGAAGTGTGTTTTTGTCTAAGAAAACAAATACAAGAGGAATAATTAGGTCAGGTGTGAAAGGAAGTAATTTGTTTTTTTTATTTAATGTTGTCTGTGTGTTATATATATATATATATATATATATATATATATATATAATGTATATGTATGTGTGTGTGTGTAAAATAAATGCAGCGGGACTGCAATTATGACGCTTCCTGGTCCTATTGCACCCCTACAAGCTATATTGACTACGCCACCCTCTGATATAGGTTTTATGTTATAGAGCTAGAGGGACACCCTATACACGAAATACATATACAATTGTTATCCAGTTTCTACAACAGGCCCCCTCAATTGAATGAGCTCGCAGACAAGGATGCAATTTAAAAAAAGGTTTATTACAAAAAGAATAACTTAACAGAATTCAACAAGTACACATATGAAGGTCAACGAATGCAGCACTATATATACAGTGCCTATAGAAAGTCTACACCCCTTTGAACTTTTTTCATATTTTGTTGTGTCAGTGCCTCAGAGTTTCATGCATTTAAATGATAATTTTTTCCCACTTATTTTTAAGTTTTTATTGAGATACTTGGTGGAAGCACCTTCGGCAGCAATTACAGCTGTGAGTCTGTTGGGATAACTTTGCACACAGAGATTTGGCAATATTTGACCATTCTTTACAAAACTGTTCAAGCTCTGTCAAGTTCCTTGGGGAGCATTGATGGACAGCAATCTTCAAGTCATGCCAACAAATTTTCGATTGGATTTAGGTTGGGGTTCTGACTGGGCCACACCTTTCTTTTCCTTAGTCACTCCAGTGTAGCTTTGGCTGTGTGCTTTTGGTCGTTGTCATGCTGAAAGGTGAATTTCCATCCCAGTTTCAACTTTCTTGCAGAGGGCAGCAGGTTTTCCTCAAGGACTTCTCTGTACTTTGCTCCATTTATTTTCCCTTCTATCCTGAGAAACATACCGATGAGAAACATTCCCATAACATGATGCTGCCACCACCATGCTTCACAGTAGGGATGGTGTTCTTTGGGTGATGTGTTGTGTTGGGTTTGTGCCAAACATAACGCTCTGCATTTAGGCCAAAAAGTTCAATTTTAGTTTTGTCAGACAACAAAACTTTTTGCCACATGGCTATAGCATCTCCTGAGTGTTTTTTTGCATACTTCAAACAGGATTCAAGGTGGGCTTTTTTAAGTAATGTCTTCCTTCTTGCCACCCTACCATACAGGCCAGATTTGTGGAGTGTTTGGGATATTGTTGTTACATGCACACTTTGATCAGTCTTGGCCATAAAAGCCTGTAGCTCTTGTAAAGTTGCCATTGGCCTATTGGCAGCCTCTCTGATCAGTCTCCTTCTTGCTCGGTCATCCAGTTTGGAGGGACGGCCTGATCTAGGCAGGGTCTTGGTGGTCCCATACACGTTCCACTTCTTGATAATCGTCTTGACCGTGCTCAAAGGGATATTCAAATCCTTTGATTTTTCTTTTTATACCCATCCCCTGATCTGTGCCTTTCAACAACTTTGTCCCAGAGTTCTTTTGAAAGCGCCTTGGTGCTCATGGATATATGTATGTATATATATATATATATATATATATATATATATATATATATATATATATATATAGAGAGAGAGAGAGAGAGAGAGAGAGAGAGAGAGAGAGAGAGAGAGAGAGAGAGAGAGAGAGAGAGAGATGCAATACTGGAAACCACCACAAGATGGCTACAGCTTGAATGTTAAAGGTTCTACTGATATGACAGATGGTACTTATAATACAAAAAATCTCAAACAGGAAGATACAGTGGAGCAGCAATCAGAAAAGTCTTAGTTTTATGTGAACCACTGACCCTCTCCCAGCATGTACTCAAAAGGAAGAAATACAATTATTAGTGTATCAAAGAAACTCAAATGTGCATTAACATTAAATAACTCGAAATCAATCTGGTGAAACATACATAAAGTGCATGCAAAACAAATATCAATTCTCTAATGAACGTGAAACACAAAATATAATTACACCAACCCAAACAAAACTCACCCTTCCAAAATATGCTACAGCGCTGGGAGAGGCACATGGAGAATTAACTAAATTATACACACAAAACAATTTCTGACTGTTGGTAATACTGCAACATGGTAGAATCGACAATTTACCATACCAGTAGTATGAGCACAAAGTGAAGCTATAAACAAAGTGCTAGATAACACTACAAACATACAGCAAATTGTATGTTTAATGTACTGTAAAACTGGAATTAAGCAGCAGAGAGCAAAATAAATAAAATAAAAGAAAGCATCTAAGAAATCAGAACAAAAAGAACATAAAGAAAGAAACAGTGACTGTGCGCACTCCTAAAATACAAAATAAATCATAATAGGCACACCATGAAAACATATACAGTGGCTCTCAAAAGTATTCACCACCTTGGACTCTTCCACATTTTATTGTTGATTTAATTAGGAGTTTTTGCCACTGATCAACACAAAAAAGTCTATAATGTCAAAGTGAAAAATAAAATATACAAATTGTTTTAAATTAATGAAAATATACAAATATAAAACAGAAAAAAATTCACCCCCTTTGCTATGTCACACCTAAATAAGCTCGGGTGCAGCCAATTGTCTTTAGAAGTCACATAATTAGTTGAATGGAATCCACCTATGTGCAATTAAGGTCTTTCACTTGATTTCAGGTTAAATACACCTGTCTCTGGGAGGTCCCACAGTTGGTTAGTACATTTCCTAACAAAAACTACATCATGAAGACTAAGGAATATTCAAAGCAAATCCAGAATAAAGTTCTTCAAAAGCACCAATCAGGGGTAGGATATAAAAACATTTCCAAGGCATTGATTATACCCCACAGAGCACAGTAAAGTCCATTATTAAGCAATTGAGAGAATATGTCACAACTGTGACTCTGTCTAGAACAAGCCGTCCTCAAAAACTGAGTATCCGGTTTAGAAGGGCACTAGTCAGGGAGGCCACCAAGAGGCCTATGGCAACTCTAAAGGAGTTACAGTCTTCCACGGCTGAGCTGGGAGACACTGTGTATACGGCAACAATAGCCCAGGTTATTGGGTTAAAACTGGCCTTTATGGGAGAGTGGCAAAAAACTCACATCAAATATCGGCTAGATTTTGCCAGAAGGCGTGTAGAAGACTGAGACCAAGTGGAAGAAGATTCTATGGTCTGATGAGACCAAAATAGAGCTTTTGGGCCTCAAAGCTAAGCGCCATGTTTGGCGCAAGCCTAACACCGCACATCATCCTGGGAACACCATCCCTACCGTGAAGCACGGTGGTGGTGCTATGGGGATGCTTCTCTGCATCAGAGCCAGGAAAGCTCATGAAGATAGAGGGCAAAATGGATGCAGCAAAATACAGAGAAATCCTGGAGGAAAACCTGCTGAAGTCTGCAAGAGACCTGGGTCTTGGGAGAAGATTCATCTTCCAGCAGGACAATGACCCCCAAACATACAGCCAAAGCCTTTAAAGCCTTAAAAACAAGAAGGTCAATGTCTTGGTGTGGCCCAGTTAAATTGCCATGTCCGGATGTGCAAAGCTGGTAAAGATTTATCCAAATAGAATCATGGTTGTAATTGCTCCCAAAGGTGCCTCTACCAAATATTGACTCAAGGGGTGAATACTTATGCAATCAATTATTTTCTGTTTTGTATTTGTAATTAATTTAGAACACTAATTAATTAGAAATTTGCATACCCTAGTGAGTTCTTGCTGTGGCCACACAAAAGAGTAGTTACAGCAGATCTCACTAAGGAGGTTAAAACAACAAAGCTGATCACGCAACCCGCAAAACAACACACTCAAAAACAATGAAAAAGATCACACTGGGAAGAAATGCTAACGGTGTGGGGCTTACCTTCTCTGGAGGAATTAACAAGCATGGACGTATTCTGGCAGTCCTGATCAGAAACAGCATTGCGGTCAAGAGCAACAACGAATGCAGCTATTATAAGGGTAAGTCAATTGGATACATTTAACTCACAACTAAGTAGTTAGCAGTAGTCCTACCTGCTATGTTCAGTACACAGATAAGATTTTCTAAGTGCAAATAATATTATCACAAATTGGGGCATTTTTCATTGAAAGGTTCTGAGGATATATATTCATTGTTGTAATTTCATATACATTGTAATGACCTTGGGTCTGTTTTAACCACGTTCAGGAAGGTTTTGTGACCCAGGGTCAACAGTCAATGCAATAGGTGTTCAGGGATGTCAGAGATGGGGGAATTGCCACCAATCATGGGCTAGGGTTGCCAAGCGAGTGTTACTGAGTTGCGACATTGTTGGCACAAACAAAGGGCAAGCAAAGATAGCTGCTAAATACACCTTCAATGTAGAAGGTGATTGGGGGTCAGCTCCGGGGTTAGCTCCAGGGCCAGCGTTATCGGCTGAGCTGCGGCTAGAACAAAGGCTTGAGCCTGCTGCCTGGCCAGGGGCTCCCAACGCCGCATACAGCTCAGCTCAGTACCTTAGCCATGCTTGTTGTCTGCATAGCCTCAAGGGCTGTTGGAGGGTATAAACCCTTGTATTGAAGCAGTCAGACACCAAGGGTGCAGAAGCATCGAGGACACTGAGTGAGGTAGAATAAAATACTGGTGCACTGAAGGATCTGGGCACTGAGTACAGGTGCTATTGACATGCTGGGGTGCTAAGCACCGAGGTATGAAGCAACTAAACACTGAGGGTGCTGAAGCATTGCGAGGCGCTTGTCTTAACCGCATGAAGTCAATGCAACCCCAGGTAGTGCATAGCATACACCGACTGCTCGAGTGGCTGCTGTAGACAATCAGGAGAGCAGTACAGGGGAGTGTACGTTGCTGCACCATGGTGCAGAACGGTGATGCACCAAGATACGTAAGTGCCAAGGGCTGTGTGTGCGCCACGGTACCAAAGCAATGGGGGGGAGGGGGGCAGCTATACAATAGTATAGGGAAGAGCACACTGTTTGTTTACAAGGCCCAACTCACCGAGGTGGGCGGGCCTACGCAGCCCGCGAGGTCTACTTCACAGCGGGGATGCAGCAAGGCCTATCCCCATGGAGGAGAGCACGGATGGAAGAGTCACTCAACAATGGGGATACGGCAAGATCTAGTCCCGTGGAGGAACTGTGACCAGTCATGGGTGACTGCACATACAGTCGCTCACACAAGACAGACGCAAGCGAGGAGGCCACTGAAAGACATAAAGGCAAAAGGATCTGTCTTCTCAAGGTTGTTGATTCCGGGAAAGCGGCGAGCCAGCTTTCATCACTAATGCAGGGAAATACAAGCGACTTGATTAGACTCGAGAAGCTCTTTTCTATCAGCACGCTCAGCTAGACATTGAGTTCTTACCTTACCATCTTGAGAAGGAAAAAGAGAAATGGCTTCCTTTGGGTGACAGTTTTATCCCCTTGGTGGGCGGGATCTAGTGCATCCTCCCAGGACGGGGCCTATCGGCAGCTTTAGTATAGAGAGCTCAGCGATACCTACCCAATGGGCAGGCATATCTCATATGTAATGTCATTGGTGGTCATCTTCGAATTGAAAGGGAACCTGGTATGAGTCTGTTTTCATTTCCACGCAACGTTACAATATGTTAGGGTAAAAGTTTGAATCTTGTAAATCTTAAGTTTTACCAGTAACTGTCAACATTTACCAATTTAGGTGGTAAATGTCCGGAATTATAAATAATATAAATATATATATATATATATATATATATATATATATATATATATATATATATATATATATATATATATATTTTCGGACATTTACCAAAGCTTATTGGTAAAGGCACCTTGGTTATTCTTGAGATTTACTGGTAAATGTCAGAAGTAAAATGTTATGTTTGTTTATTTCGGACATTTAATGCTTTAGTTCGTAAAAATCGACATATACCAGTAAAATTTGAGATTTGCCAATATTAAAACGTTTACTGTAACATATGTAAGGTATAAACAACGACGGGCCATGCGATTCCCATGATATATACCACGCCACAAGTGGTATATATCATTGGACCCACACGGCCTGATGTGGTTTATACCGCTTATAACACGGCTACCTGTCATTTGAGGAAAGAAAAATAATTAAAACACATTTAAATTAAGACAAAACCAGAAACTTTTATTGTGTATACCTCCACAGTGTAATGTGGTCCAACATTTTATTTAATTTAATTCATTGTTTGCTTATTAAAAAATAAAATGTACACGGTAGTTTATTGTGAATTTCTGCATCGAAAGTGCCATCTCACTAGAAACTGGAAGACTGAATACAACAAGCTGTGATGATGGGCAGAGTTTCAAATGATGGAGACTGAAGTCAGATTTCGAAGTGAGTTTGTGAACTCATTATATGCGAGGCACACATATTCTAGTACGTTTTCATCCTTTTGGATCACAAAATATGTTTTTGTTAGTTGTCAGGCACCCTTGCGTCCAAGTCTTGCCAGATTAAGTTGATGATTGAACCAGACTTCCCACCAATCTGACCGCGGTGTCAGGGGACAGTACCCCAGTTTCCTGCAGATGCTTAAAATCCAGGCCAGTAATTTGGGGGGGTCATGTCTGGCCTTATCGTTACCTGCCTTTCTAAGAGTTTTCCTGACTGACAGAAATATATTATTGCTGGTTTTAAACTCGCTGTCAACAGAGAACTTCTAAAAAACTTCTACTGTTAAAATATGTATTTAATCCTCCTCAACGTTATAAAACTGGAGATTGAATGTTGGTCCTCAGTTGAACTTCCACTGGCATAAAATTCCTTTATGTTGTTGATATTTTTTGGACTTATTTCCATAAAATGAATGCCCATATTTTTTTCTTTAAGTACATTAACCAGCCTGTGCTGTAGTTTCTTTTTTATTTTGTTTTTTTTTTTTTTTTTTCAATCTTTGTTTTCTTCTATCACTCTGTTTACACTTGTGGTTTAGGCCAGCCCAGGGCCACCTTATCTCGTGTGAACACTCGAAAAATGAAAAGGCAGCCCTGGGCCGGGTGAAATTTAGACCAGCTTTTTGATGCGGCCTAAAGTACCAATGCCGCCTCAGGGCTGGCCTATCTGTATGTGTGAACCCAACACAGGCCCTGGGCCGGCCTTAACGCCTCAATGAGGTGACGTAGCTCAAACCACTCCCCTACTAGGTCGAGCGTAGTAGATCAAACAATGTCGGTTATAAGGGGTAGCAGCTGGGATGATGCAGAAATTAACTCTTAGTGGTCCATTTATTCAGCGCTAGTCAGGTGCGTCAGGTCCAATTTATTTTAAAATGCGCTGCTTTAAATATTTTTTTTCCAGAGTAAAGCAGGTTAAAAAGGTATTAAATTGCAAAAGGACAGCCCTGTGTCTGCAGCCAAGCTCCACCCCTTGTTCGCTGTATTTTTCTCATACCTCTTTTAGAATTAGACTCTCCCGATCACTCGTTTTATCACCAAACTCCTCAATAATGTGATCCAAGTCATTATTTTATTACTACAACATATATATATATATATATATATATATATATATATATATATATATATATATATATATATATATATATATATACACACACATTTCAGATTGTAGCTAAGATTGTAAATCTCAATATTGATAATCTGTATTGTGACTAATGTAATGTACACATCCTTGTTTGCTGCATTAATGTATGATCTAACAAGATCACTTCTTTCCACAGTAACCGACTGCAATGCCAACCCACACCTTTATCGTATCTTATGCAATAAGTACAGTACCAACAGTGTTGCAAAAAATAAGATTGCCATATTTACGTCTGTAAATTTCCCAGCTCAATCTCTTATGTTGATTTCCGGGAATGCCATGTTTACATCACTGTTTACATTCCCGACAAGCACTTCGCCTCAATTTAGGCTTCCTTTTCAGACATATATGTGAACGCACTCAGGCCCCCTAAAACCTCAACTGTGAACGAGAAATTTTGAGGTGGCCCAGAGACGGCCCAAGGCTGACTCAGTAAGAGTGAACAGGGTGTATTTCATTTAGCTGTTCCTCATCTACTGTTATGTGTCTACTCTTGCTGGTGCACTTATTTATTTATTTGTTTTTTTCAGATGGACTGCTGTCTTCACTCAGAAAGTTGGTGTTGTACCAGTTCTGTTAAGTTTCAAACCCAAATATATTTTTGGTAGTGGATTTGTAACTAATAACAAATAAAATGTCACTTTGTCATGGAACTCAGAATGTAGTGATGCGTAGTGAATTATTCAGTGTTAAGTGGCTCATTAGTCACAATACAGCCGTGCCATCATATGTTCGCATATATGCGCTATATATATATATATATATATATATATATATATATATATATATATATATATATATATATATATATATATATATATATATATATATATATATATATATATACGCATGGTCATGTGATGCTGTTTAACCAATCAGAGGTTGTTATTTTTTCAAGCCGCGTTATTAAGTACATATCCGCATTTTCTTAAGTGGTTATAATATAAAGATGTTATTTAGCACTTTGCATTGAAAATATAAAAGGGTGTCATTATTTGAAAACCACTGTATATATTGTGTGATCCAGCCCAATGTGTTTTAATATTGCAGAATAACCTTCAGTTATTATTTTCTTTGCTGTACAATGCTTTGTGATCATTCTATGAATTCAAGTCTGATGTTGAAAATGTAATTAAGGATTTTTCAATATTCAGATATATATATATTTATACTGATGAACATCAAAAACTGGTCCTCAGAGATTTTTTTTGATCGTGATGTGTTTCCACACACCTGTATGGTGAAGACCAAACTCATAAAGATTCTGATCTTTATATAGGGTGGGGCCTCCCAAACTCACCCCTGAAGATCTACCTAATTATTTAAACACCTGATTCTTAAGTGAGCTGATAAAACCAGGGGTTCACTTACTTTTTCACATACCCTAAATCTTAATTGTCTAACTCATACATCATTTTGTCTCAAAAGACATGGAATTGGTTAATATAAACCCTACTGGATATTTAAGAAAAGACTGGTTTTGATTCAAGAAGGCTATCATGGTAAAACTATAGAAATATATATATATATATATATATATATATTATATATTTCACAATTCCGATTATTTAATTTAAAAGAAAGTCTCTGGACTGACGTCGACCCCACTTAGCAATTTTGCTGTTTAGCAAACTCCAGGACTATGAATGCCCACATAATGAGACAGTTTTTAATCACATTTAGTAAATAACCTACTTACTTCAACAGCAAAGAAAATTAATCTGTGCTGTTAGAGACCACATACAGATAAATCATACTAATTAGAACTAATTTGTTTATGCACAATAGGGTAAACTGGAAAACACGATAACAAGTCAGCTGTCTTTATCTCTTTTGGGATTCCATTAAATTATGTATTTTTGATTTGGAACTGAATTTAATTGTATATCTTCTTATTACATAGGAGAAACATACTTTTTCATAAAGATGTAGTGTGCATACTATTAAACTGCAAGAATTAATATATTGTGCAAAAATGTAAAAACTCCCACACAGCTTGTCCTTCCAGTTTAAGTAGCATTATACAATATAAGCATTATGCTGTTTTTCCTTTGGGCCATTTATCTGATGCTCCAGATAAATGACACAGTACATCAGTGCATACATTAGAACACAATTCTGCTTTTACTTGTCAGTTATCAGCAGTGGTGGCTGGTGCACAAAAACAGTGGGGAGGCAGAAAGGGCAGTCTAAACAGGTTCATCCCCAATTAGACTGTTAAATGCTTTTTCTCCACTAGCCAACAGAGAAAAGAAAACAGTAGACCCTGATAGTTTATTCTAAAGCCTCTCTCACACTGGCACTCCTACCCAGGTCCAGACCCGGCTTCTGGCTATCCGGGTCACAATCCCTCATAGTGTGAAACCATGTCCCCGGGTCGTAACAGCTACGTCTGTGTGAAAGTTTCACTTCTGCAAGGAACATTTCTGTTTATTCTGTTTAGCCGTATTTTTGTTAATTGAGATACAGCATGACGATACAGCAGGGATGTAGAAACATGTGAGGGCTCCACACCACCATGGGAGGTGTGTATTTATATTAGCAAATACCCGAGCCGAGCCAGAACCAAGCTGTGAAACTCCAGTCCTGCAACATATCTGAATCTGGCTGAGAGCTGAAGCGGACCATGGGCAGGGTTATGACCTATGTCATTATGTTAGTTTTTGTCATTGACCAGCATTCGTCGAAGAAGAACAGAAGAACTGCAACATGATGGACTCCAACTATATTGTCAGACAGAAAATGGTGTAATTGATATATATTGGGGGGGTAATATCCTCCCTGCCAAACACATGTGCGTATGCACGTTTTTGTTTAATTATGTGAATGTATTTATTGTTTAATTATCAACCGCACCTGGGAATTATTGTAAATCAGTGCCTGGTGCAGGGTTTAAAAAGTGTGCAGTCAGTCTGTTAATGTCACAATGTTAATCAATTACATTAAACTGACTGTTGATAATCCAGACAAAATGTAAATATAGCACGTTGAAAATGTGTGCTTTGCTGCAAGGTTTGGAGAAGGTGTTTCTCTAAAAGCTACGTGTGACGTCAGAAAGACAGCAGCCAAGAGCAGCCGGCGCAGCAAGCTCTGGGTAGCTATTTTGAGATACCCCGAAATGAAATTAGTATGAAATTATTGTTTTTAGTTACTTTCCAAAATGCTTGGGTGTTTTTCTCAGTCACACTATGTATAGTAACTCGTACTTGCACACTTAAGTTGTACCTTCTTTCCTTTGCTGACTTCCTCAACGAGATCCTTATGGTCACGGGCACATTCTTCAGAGTTATTTGTGTGTCTAGCCATTTTTTTACATTTCTACACAATTTGCAATTTTTTTAAACCCTCCCAATCTAACTGTAATATAGATTTAATTCCAAAGAAGTCTCCGACATTCCTAATTGTAATCTTGTTTTTAATCTCACAAGCGGAGTCTCCAATAGAAATATAGGAATTTGCTGCCACTCAGCAGTTGGGGTGGGTTTAAAGTATTCAGAACGAATCAGTGATAGATACAGGTCAGGAAGGAGCCCCACTGCACTGGGAAAGGTAGTTTGATAGAGAAGAGAAAGGTAGAGAAAGAAGAAGAAAGCAGACAAGAGCGAGAGGCGAACAGGAGCATCGAGACCTTTGCCAGCTTTTCTAGAAACAGGAAATCTCAAGCCCAACACCAGCCCGAGGATTTGGATACCAGAACCACACCTAAAGGTCTGGGGTTTAAGGTGCAATTATTATTAGCAAGGAATTTGGCAACTGAATTTGTTTTGTTGCACATTTTTTTAGTTGTTGGATTGCAATGCCGTTTTGGGGAAACGGGAGGCTGTTTTTGTGGATTGTTTTAAACCTTTTTATTTTCCTTTGCACATATGATTGTCGGGAGTACCTGTGGTGCCAACCAATAAAAAAAAAATAATAATAAAAACCTTGTGTAAAACTGAACTGTTCTCGACTCTGTTATTATTTCCATGCAATTATCAGTGCCTACATTCAACTAACTTACAATATATTCAGGGCATTAACCAGCCACAAAAAATCAGAGGCAGCTGCCCATGCACTGCAGCTAAGCAACGTGTAAGAGAGCGTAAATAAATAATTAGTATGATTTTAACTGAGGCCTGTGCCCCGGTGCCAGTCATAGCTGGCTACGGCCTTGATATTTCACTTTGAAATTGAGGAGGCATCCACTGGTTGTCAGGGAAACATTATTTAATCAAATCACCAATGCCAACGCCTGCCATGTAAATTTAATTTAGAAAAATAGTTGCTGTTTTCAATGGGAAGATTTAAAAAAAAAAAAAAAAAAAAAAAAAAAACATAAATAAATACTGAGAAACTTATTGAATCACAAGAGAACAGTAAGTGGTTGAGCATAGCATACACTATATTACAGCTACCCTTGAACTTGCAACCCCATCCTTCAATAAATCTTTAAATTAGGAATTAATTTAATTAAGTGAACAGATTACACTTGTATCTTTTGGTGCGCAAGAGGGCTGCATTGCATAAGTATGCAGTTGTCACCAGTAGAAGCAGGTGGCACAAGCTTCCTATTGGTAATTAAACTGTTCACCATAAGGAGCGGATGGTCTGTAGAATAAGGCCAATAAATCTGTAGGTTAATAATGCATTCAGCAGATAAACATGCCCTGTAACCACTGTGGCGGATACATTTATCTTCCTTTACACTGTGTATTGATCCTTTCTTCAATGCCCCAAAGAAGAAATTTGAATTAAAAGATGTTGCTTGTTTAACGGTAAGGTATAATTTATGCTCTGGAGGAGGAAACTAATTTCCTGACAGAAATAACGGCTGCACTTATAATATAAAATATTCTTAGAGGGTCACCCTGTGTCACCGTAAGAATTCTTATTAGAGGTAATTGGTTGCTAAATTAATTGCATGACCTGCACTACAGAGGGCACATGTGTTTTTTATGCAAATTCTGCGTTTTTAATCTGAAACAAAAACGTGTGTCACGTTTTATACTGAAAACTTATTGGGATTCTTTCATCTGTATTTTTGTTCACATTTTCTGTGATTTTGTTTGATATCTATGATTAAAATATTTGATTAAATCCATTAGACCCGTGTGTGGCATTTCTGCATCAGTGTGTGTTTGTGCATTGGAACAGCAGGCAAATGGACGCTCTCTTATTAAATGGTTTAGCTCAAATAGACAGCTCCAGGACACACAGCTACATGAAAACCACAACAGGACCCGAGCTGCATGCAGGCAGCTCTTAAATAGTGATCCCCCCAAACCCTATTGGCTCACACATGGATACATTTACATACACACGGTCCAATCGCTCAGACCCTCAGTCCCATGCAAACAGCTGGTTGGTGGAACCAAACACAAATAACAGCTCAAGTTACGTTAAAATAGGCATATTTGATTAATTATTGTAGTATATGCACTTTTTATTTAATATTGTCTTTTTATCACCTTGTTAAGCATGTTTATTTTGGCACATTACTTTCTGTGGATTTGCACGGATTACACTAACACGTTAATTCTCCCCTGTTCACAGCTCCCATAAGTGTAGGCCTACATTTATTGATTTGGAGAAGCTGAGCACCTGCTATAAATATTCCTGATTTCATCCATTCGAGAAATTGATTTGTCCTTTGTGAAGTGAGCCCGGGTTTGTTTGGAGTGGAGGCTGAATGTGCAGCCAGCAGGAGTAAAGGAATTTGATCCTGATTCGGCGTGTGGCAGGAAGACAAATAGGAAAGAAACAGCGCTGAATTTAAAGGCGTATCTCCCTGCCTGCGCTTTTGGTCTCCATTCTTAGATATTTCTAAGTCTAAAAAATGTAGATTTTTTATCTAGATCAGATTCATATTTCAATAAAAGGCATTGGGGTTTTAGAGGAGTGCTGGAGGCGGTTTGTATTGTTTTTTTTTAATATATTTCTAAGCCCAGCCTCCGTGCAGGCATTGAGCCGCACTGCCCTTTACTTTTTAATTGTAATTCTGTGTTTTGTTGTTTTAATTAATGGACAGTGCAAACCGCTTGCCATGAATGTGTATTCTAGATCTGTCCTGTATGTTAAGTATAGTTTACTGCCTGTATTTAATAGAAAACGATGTTCATTGCCCGACACAGTAGTAGTGTGTTCTAGTTTATTTTCCTTCTGGTATTCTGTCTGGCTGATCCCACCCCGATCAGAAAGAATGAGTGCCCCTCCCAGGTGCTACATATGTTAAGAAGCAAGCTGCCACATAAATTAAGTGTATTTAAATAAATATATATATATATATATATATATATATATATATATATATATATATATATATATATATATATATATATATATATATATATTGAATTGATTCAGCATATTGCAATTGATATATCCAAATTCGATTATGATTTCATATTATTTCATCAACAGTATACCACAAATACATACAATAGAAACTTCATAATAATCAACTTTGAAAATACTTTGACATAATGAAATTGACATCTCTGACTTAAATCAGAGATTTCATATTAAAGAACACAAACTGACTGTCATTGAGACAAATTGGTTTTAATGTTTAGAGGGCAAATATCCAGTATGTTTCTCTCCATAGTAACAAAAGTAACAAATGCCCACCAGGAGCTGGTAGAGTTACTTTCTCCACCCCCACAAATCGTAATGCGTGTGGAGATGATCCGTGAACAGCTTTGTTTTACAGTGTTTGGCTATTGCATATTCTTCGTTTTGGTTCCTGATTGCTGCTTTATGTTCAGACTCTTATTTGTAAAGCTCTTTTCGTCTGACCTGTGTAAACCAGGCCGCATGGACAAGTTAACATGGAAATTACTCCTGTGGTATTACAGTTTTGAAACCTTGAATTTGTATCTTTTTACCCGATCGTGGGTGATTAATAGTTTTAGTATTTACAGTATTTGAGCAGTGGACACAATGGCCATATTTAAAATTACCATCCGGTGGTGGATTAGATA
Organism: Polyodon spathula; assembly: GCF_017654505.1. Classification (NCBI taxonomy): domain Eukaryota; kingdom Metazoa; phylum Chordata; class Actinopteri; order Acipenseriformes; family Polyodontidae; genus Polyodon; species Polyodon spathula. The sequence continues at coordinate 64,594,222 of NC_054534.1, read as the reverse complement.
ACCATGTTATTGCTTTGTCCACTTTTGGAATAAATGAAAGAACCAATTTGTCTTTAATGGTTTTTGCACATTTACAAGCAATACAGGGGAGTTTATCTGTTATTGAATTGAAGGAAAGATCCCTTTTAGTACTTGCTAATGTTTGAAAAATATTCTTACATCATTAGACAAATAATTAAATTCAGATGTAAAACACATAGTTAATTCACTTTTAGTATTTTTAAATGTATTTTTAAGAAGTATCTCTCGATCACAATATTTACCTTTGTACATCGTTTCTTTAAGAATATGGTCGCATTAACCTCGGGTAATAAATCTGGAGTGCATTTCTTCAGATTTAATTTCAAATTGTGACTCTGTGCTACAGTTCCTTCCTACCAGTAAGAACTGACCTTTCAGTATATTTCTTATCAGTGAGCGAGGATGTTAACTTTTTGCCAGTAATGAATTCCCATCCATTGGTTTATTGAATACAGTAGTTTGTAAGGTGTTGTTCTTACCTTTAGATATTTCTAAGTCTAAAAAATGTATTCTATCTAGATCAGATTCATATTTCAATTTTAAATGACCATTTGTGGAATTAATATAATCCACAAAATGATCAATGAGTCTTTGATCTTGACCGTTTTAATAAAACATCATCAATGTAGCTAAGCCATAGAGAGATAAATGGTAAAAAGATGTTATCATTATTGTAGATTAATTTCTCCTCCCAAAATCCCATATACAAATTGGCATAATTGGGAGCAAATGCTGCACCCTTTGCTATACCTTTTATCTGGGAAAAATATTGACCTTCAAAATAACTGGAATTTAAGCACAAATCAAGTAAATCTATAATTAATTGAGAGGGTGGAATAACCTCAGTGGGTCTGGAATTGAAACAGAAAGTGACAGCATCAACGCCCCCTGTATGTAGGATGTTGGTGTACAAACTAGTGACATCAAGTGACATAAGAATATTATCGGGGAGTACAGTTAAGAACATCACATGTATCAGAAACAAATGAAAGGAGTTTACAGACAAAGGGTTGTAAATAAAAGTCTATATATTGACAGAATGGTTCAATAACCGAACCTGTACTTACTACAACAGGTCTTCCAGGAGGATTAGTGTAATCTGACAATTGCTTGATGTTGAATCAACAATAACGTTTAACAAAATGCCTTGGCCTTTAACAAAAAAATGCAGTATATCATACTAAAAGAAATACAGTAAACTGTGAAATTACTTTTCAAATTGAAAGTGTTAATAAAGTGTTAATATTTTACAAGAAAGATTACATCTTTATATTTTAAGAAAGACATGTCTTGTAGTCAGCAACATATTTTTAAAACAGCTCCGTTACAGTTTAATTTATCCTCTAGGGAATACATTCTTATTTTACAACAACGGTATGAAGCATGTTTATCTGGATTGTGATGGATAGATTGCAATTAGTGTCACTTGGGAACTCATTAAAAGGACCAGCACCAGATAATACATTGCAGTGCTCAATAACTGTATTAAAAATAGTTCAGTTAGACTTTATTATATAAAAAAAAAAAACAGTATTTTGATATATTTCCCTTCAATTAATTTATTTTCACTTACTTGCAAATGCCTTAGACACGCAATGTCACATCCTCTGAGGCTGGAATGCCTCCAGGGGCATCTATCTAACCTTAAATCACAATTTTACCCCAAACCTTAAAGTAACTATCAGACTGTAAAGTGCATTTTCTGTCCCTCAACAGGACGACTGAAATACTGTACTATTCTTTGTACAACAGATGGCATTCAAATGGTAGATGCTCCTGAATAATCTATAACCCTGTTTGTTTTTTAAACACCCAGTATAATTTAGTTAGACTATTAGTTTCGAGAAACATATAGGATATAAAGTATAATCCCATTGGAAATTCTCCTGACACATTTTCTTTTGAGAAATATGGTGACAGAAGGTCCAGTGATTTGACTTTTAGAGCAGTTAAGATACAGAAAGGCAATAATCTTTACAGAGCTACACTAGGAAAAAGTCTATAGTCACAGTAAAACCAAGTGACCATAGTTTTCTTTTCTGCCAACTTATGGATTATTTAATATATTTAGATAGTAATTTATGGAGATTTTAGCAATAAATAAATACTTAAATAAATATATCAAAACAAAAGATACAACCAGTGTGAAATCTTATTTGAGACCTTGTGAGTCTTTTAACATTCCTTCATTTATTCCCTTTGTAATGGAACACCAGAATGTTTCAATTTAACCCTGGAACTATTTTTTTTGAGAAGCATACCATTAAAGGGGTCCTTCTTACAATTATCACACATCCTTCAAGGTCACACCTTTCAGAAATGATATTCAGAAGGGAGGCTCTTTTGCCTGTTGATTTAACTTTTGGCTTGCTCCAGCCACAACGTCATGTATTTATGAATATATAGCATCAGATAAAAAAAAAAAAAAAAAAAAAAAAAAAAACATCCAAACTGATCACATATTGAATTGTGATATTTGGTGCCTTTGGGGGACTGTACTATATTTACATTAAAAACAGAAACGTTTTACAATCATCCTTGTGTTGAGCCCCTTGTTTGTTTTTGTGGTGTACACCTAAAACAAGCAGTTTAGGGGTCAGTCTGAACCTTAATAAAATATAATATAGTTTAACCCCTGTATAGGGAACAGCACCACAATTAACTTCCAAGTCCCAAAGATATTTTAAGTTAAGAGGACCAAGCCTGTTCCTCCTGTTAATATGAACTGTTTTGCATTTGACAGGTACTAAAACAAATTACATTATTGGATAGAATGTTTTAAATAAGTATTTCAGCTTCTAAACATTTAGATGCATTTCAATATGACAGAAGAAAAACAACTCTTCATAAAACCTGATGAAGTTAAATCAGCCACCTAATTACTGACACAGTTTACAGGTTTACAGAGATGATCAATAAGAGCCTGGTCAGCTGGTCAGTAAATAGATTTATCTTTTTTTTTTCTTATCAGAGTTTTGTTAATTTGTAATATGTTGTGACGGTTGATTGCATATTTGTTTTACATTTTGTTTAATGATTTCCATGACATTACTTATGTGGTTTTGTTTAAAATTAAAACAATGTCTGATCAGTGCATAATGTTTGTTTGCTTGACTTCGATTTGCATTAGTTTTTCCATATATATTGCAGTGCAAAACAGATACATTTGATACAATGCAGTTATGTTTTTTTTAAAATATTTTTATATATTTTTATTTTACAAACAAAATTAAACAAAATAAACCTATTAGTTTATAAGAAATGTTTCAAGACTGTCTTTTAAAAAACTAAACAATCAAAACAGGTGCATCTGCAATTTTTGTTTTTGAGAGGAGTTAGTGAACCCTGCTAGACAGATCTTTAATGGTTCCTAATAGACTTTAATAGTTCTCAATAACCATATAATGGTGGGTCATAATAGCACTAAAATGGCTTTCATTGTTTTAAACTGTGGAGTGTGTACATTGTATAAAATTCATTGTATGAATTGGAAAGAAAAAACAAAAGGAAAATATACCCAACTACAAAACAAATGCAGCTAAAGTAGTAAGTAACGACTTGTACATTAGTGGCCAGTGATTATGTTGGATAAAGCATTTGGAACATACCTTTGCCTGTTTAATCTCATTTACTGAACAACTAGTGTTGGTCTGGTTGTGAAAAAATCCCAGTCGTACTGTATATGCTGTTTGACACATGAGGGAAACGAGTACTGTGCCTCACCAGTGTACTGTGAGGCTATTATTGGAAAGCAATATTGTAATATAAATAATTAAATTTAAAAATTAAAACTAATTGCTATAATCTATCCATGTACAGCAGTCCTAATTTTAGTTTTTAGGGATATTCTAAATACCGTACACACCCTTAAGAAATGGTTTGGAAAAACAACAACCTCTGATTGGTTAAACAGCATCACATGACCATATATACATATACATACAGTGCCTTGCAAAAGTATTCAGACGCCTGACCAATTCTCTCATATTACCGAATTACAAATGGTACATTGAAATTTCGTTCTGTTCGATATTTTATTCAAAAACACTTAAACTCAAAATCAATTATTGTAAGGTGACATTGGTTTTATGTTGGGAAATATTTTTAAGAAAAATAAAAAAACTAAAATATCTTGCTTGCATAAGTATTCAACCCCCACACATTAATATTTGGTAGAGCCACCTTTCGCTGCAATAACAGCTTTAAGTCTTTTGGGATAAGTATGTACCAGCTTTGCACACAGTGTTGGAGTGATTTTGGCCCATTCTTCTTGGCAGATTTGTTCCAGGTTGTTCAGGTTGGTTGGATGACGCTTGTGGACCGCAATTTTCAAATAGTGCCACAGATTCTCAAAGGGATTGAGATCAGGACTTTGACTGGGCCACTGTAGGACATTCACCTTTTTGTTCTTGAGCCACTCCAGTGTTGCTTTGGCCTTGTGCTTGGGATCATTGTCCTGCTGAAAGGTAAATTTCTTCCCAAGCTTCAGTTTTTTAGCAGACTGAAGCAAATTCTCTTGCAGTATTTTCCTGTATTTTGCTCCATCCATTCTTCCTTCAATTGTAACAAGATGCCCAGTCCCTCCAGCTCATTCTGATGATCTGTGTAGGACTGTGACAGGATGTTTGAGTGGTGATGTCCCCAGACCAAGAAGTTGACAGTCACACAAGTACTGTGAGTTAAAGCACTGAGCGCGTATTTATTTTAACAAAAATAAATGAAAAGTACATACCAAACACAGCTCACAGAGCCAAAATAAAAAGGTTTCACGAAAAAAAAAAATCTCAAACACAGAACACTGACATCAAACAAATACCGTGCTGGTCCTTCCAGCACGAGTACCCATTGTATTTCTTTAAATCTTTACCTCGCTCTTTCTCCACAGAAAAGTACAAGCTTATATACACACGGCCATCTCCAAATTAGCAATCATTAAATTAATTTGGAGAGGGCCACATTCTGCATTAGAGTTTTAATATGTGTGGCCGACAGCCAATTTGCCAATAAATCATTAGCTGCCGACCACGCATTCTCACGGTATGTAGTCTGGCAGAGACCAGTGCCAAACCTCACCCCTACCAAACCACATTAAACTATAACCATACATTTCAAATTTCCAAAATACATTTACCAGCAGGGCTCTGCCCAGCCACATATGTACGTGTAGGACCATGATCTAGTTTGTGTTAATTGTCTAGGCTGCTAAGGAGGCCAAGTTAAAAATACTAATAATTAAAAAAAAATTAAAAATGGTAAAATCATTTAGTTTCAATTTAAAATAATCTTTTATTCGCATTGTACACCAACATGGAGTGCTGCAGCATGATTTATTTAGTGTTACCGGTAGCCTACAGGCTAAAGTAAAAAGAAGGTGCTCCTGGTATTCACTTGATTTTACTACTGTACTGTATACTGTATAGGCCTACTGTACAGATTTATATTTTTACATAAAGTACTGTGTAGCCTACCCAAAACACATTAGCGTTATTTCAGCGCAATGATTTACATTTAAAATGCATTGAGCACTATACATGTATGTGTGTGGGATTTTATTTTATTATTTTTACACCAGCAAGTCCTTATGTCAGACAAACATGTCTGGATTAGCGAGGGGCATCTGTATGATTCTGAAAAGCTTTCTGGGGTGAAAATGGGGGCTATAGAATCAGATGGGATTAAACTTCTTTTCATTTTGTTTTTATATATAATATTAAAATAGGTAAAATGAAGACGGAACAGAATGCATTGTACAGATGACGTTTATATTTAATAAAAACGATGTCATTTTGATTCTTGCACCCTTGCATGTATAGACTATATCCTTCGGGCACCCTCTGCTGCAGCAAACCACAACTCAGCTCCTACTAATTATTTGAACAATGTCGCACGACTCTCGCAATGCTTGAGATCTCGCTAAGAAGATACAACAAATGTTTAAATTACTATATTGCAGCTCTTTTCATTAACATATTTTCTCTTAGTACATACGACAAACTGTACACTTTGTGAATTGTCACAACGAAAATGCAAATTGCGATATGCTTGTGCTGCGACTGGCCTTTCTTAGTACCCCTGATATCCCAGCTGTCTGGTGCAGAACACTAGACCCTACTGGTAACCCCGTGAACCAATGGGAATACATTTCCTCGGCTCAATGATGCCTAAAAAAAGCAACAAAGTGAGCCTCTTGCACCGCTGCTTGAGAAGTACAGCAGTTCACCTACTTTCACAAGCTAGGCTGGCATGAAGGGAAATGTTGTCTGTAACTGGACATCAATTTGAAAGCAGTAAGCTACTGGACTCCAACACTGCAAAACAGAAAACAGTGGAGTTCAATTTTACCCTCAAACTCAACTCTAAATCCGAATCCAGCCTCCATTGCAGCTGTGGCACTTCCTTCCTCAGTTTCATTTGAAACTACCCCCACAGCAACCACTTCATCAGCTTGTACTCCACCCTCTATTTATGAGATGCTGCTTTCAATGCAGAAATTTACAATAAATGGAAATGTGCAGTTTATTTTTAACAACTAAAACTTAAAACTGACTATTTAATCCAAATGTATGTTTTGTCCTTAGGGACTATAAAACATTGCAGATGTACACATAATAAAAGTGTATTTTTTAAAACAAGTGTTAATTATTTTTTGTCCCCCAAACAACAACTAACTTTGCTATATATGGTGGGAACCACACAGCCCATCGTGGTTTATACCTTACTTATACAAGTTGTGATAGAGGGGACCTGTGCAGGCTATCAGGCGCATGCATTATCCTGGGGGGGGGGGGGGTTAGGAGCCCCATAGGATACGTCTGTCAATCATGGCAATGACACAGAGAGGTTGAGTGAGGGTGTGTCACATCTCTCTCTCTCTAGGTGGTCGGGAGGTGGGGGTCTTGGGGGATCGATCGACCAATAGAAATGATGCTTTGCTGTTCCTTCACTCTTGCCCTTCTAGGAGAAACGACAGTGGGAGCATAAACAGAACATAAAACATAACAGAACGCCAGTGTCGGGAATGAGAGAAAGGGGCAAGCAAGCCTGGCTGAGGAAGACAGCTGCTACAAAGAATTAGTGCTTTCACGTACCACTAGTACGCCTAGCTTAGCTGGGGAAGTCTGGGCAATACCTGAGTGCTAGTTAGGGAATAGCAAAGCATAACTGAAGCCCGAGCTGCAGTGGATAGTGCGACGTTGTGGGATACTGCAAGTAGCAGCACCTTTTGTTTGTAGTTTTGTTATTGTGTTTTATTTTCCTTTTTGCTTTCGACTTTTGTTTTTGGAATATTATTTTCAGCACCTTTTGAGTGCAACCAGGACTGTTTTCACTCCTACCATTGTTGGTAAACCCCCTTGAGGTACTTACTTACCTACCTACCATTGTAGGTATTTGGGCCATGGCATTAAAGCGCCCTCTGCTGGGATAAATAAAACCGTGCACCCCAGTGGTGTTTCAAATAAACTTTCTGACTCCTGTGTCTAGTGAATTCCCCACACAAGTGTTGAAAGTTCTGTGTTGAATAAAGTTTTCATATTCAATGCTAGAGTGATTTTTAATAAATGAATCTGGCATTCAAATAAAAAATTACGCCATGTTGCTAAACAGATGTGGAGCTTTTTGTAATTAAGAAAGAAAATCCACAAGATTTGAAATGAACAATTTCTTATTGCATTTTGACAAATGACCTTGCCCATAATGAAACTAAATATAATTTTGTCCATGGCCTTGGCCATTGGAGCACGATAGTCGCCCCTATACCCTGGCCGAACTGTGATGTAATGTACATTGAATGAAACAGCAAGCGGGACAAGTGGCACTATGGGCCACCTTCTCCCAAAAGTATAAGGCCGTCTAGCCTACCTTGCAATACAGAATAAATCACTTAGCCCAGGATTAGAATAAAGTACATTTTGTAAAAATATGGGAAGAGGAATCCTTGTAATTAATTGATGGACTTCATTTGGGGTCTGATGACTGGAGCATGAGAGCTGCCACTTATGCTAGCGAACTGCCTAAAAAAAAAAAAAAACACAAATAAAAACGAGAACAGTTTGCCAGCATGCAGGACGAGAGGGCCACCCTCCCCCAAACAAAGAATTGACAAGGAGGCGTAGGTGAGTGCGCTATTTAAAGGAGCACTTTGATTACGTATGTGATTAGTGGGTGGACTTCCCTTTCAGAAACACAACATAGTTTCCAAGGTAAGTCATTATTTTAAATATATAGTGCTTTTTATACAAAACAGATGCTTGTTGCTTTTACAGCCATCTTCATTTGTGGAATAACACCAGTACTCCAGTCCTACAATATATTTGCTTATAATAATCTTAACAGAGAATATCCTGCAAGTAAGTATGTTTTTCCAGTGTTCATTGGTTAAGCTGTGGCCACAGAATATAAACAGACTGAAACATTAACAACTTGGGCACATAGAATATTTTTGTACCATCACCAGGCCTTTGTGCATTGTCTTCACCGTTTATACAAACCTTTTGCAAATGGTGACCGTTCTGTTCATTAACTAACCAGCTCACTATAAAGTGTAATACTTTTGTCATACTTCATTTATTTTAATTAGTGAAATAGTTTAAAAATGAATACATTTAATCAATTTCACATACACCTCCTCCTTCATGTTATGCTTTGTGTGTATCTAGTGATAATGAAAAAGGTTAATGCATTTCTGCAGTTGTGGGGTTATATTAACTCTCTCTTAAGCAATTGGTAGTGTTAAACTACTCATTATTCTATTTTAAAGTATAGGTAATTAACCAGTCAGTGTAGATCCTCTTTTAAAACAAATAATACAAATCACTTCAGTTTCACTACCCACTGTGTTTCCTATGTCAGTTCAACTAAATATGTACAGTATCATGAAAGCTATGTACATTTAATATACTGCATAATCAACTTACAAATGACATTGAAAGGTCTTTTAGAGCTGCCCTTAGTTCAAGGTTGGATAGAAAAGTAATTTACCATTTCTTCCAAATCAAATTAAGATTCAATTCAATCAAGCCCACTTGTATATAGATTTATTAATTTAATTTCCTGTCATTTGGAAACAGATGGAATTATAATCCTTCAAACCACTAACTCGAGTGTCTGCCTTTGTAAAGAATGGATAAAAATAATGTTCTACTAGCATAAAAAACAATTCTAGGCAACATATACTGAACATATGCTTTCAAACAATAAACAAATTTTCTGCATTTTTTAAAATAATTTAAAATGCACGTTAAAGGGTTACCGTTCAGGCTGTAGCGTTTGCAACAAACTGATTTACATACCCTTTCTGTCTTCTTTGTTGCAAATATTCTGCAACATCACAAACCATTCAATACTGGGTCACAAATCAACTTTGGGATGGATGAACTCAGTAATTAAACCAAACATTTTTTTTAGCGGAACATCAGCTAAAAACATCAGTGAAAAATCTTTGTGACACTTGCTGCTTCAAAAAAAACGATGACCTGTTTAATTCTACATTTTAAAAAAAAAGTCTAAATCTGTAATGTTTTCACTGGAGGGACTATTACAATATCTACTTTCCTAAAGGTTTTTTATAAGTATAAAGACTTGAAAAAGCATGAGCGATTTAAAATGGGCTTAGGTAAGTTTGTTTTGGTTTCATTGTTTACATGGTTTTCTTGGTCGATTTGATCTCACAGAGACATCATTGCAGTTGGTCCAACAAGTCCCCTGGGTCGACATTATCAATACCTTTTAGAATTTTGAATGCTTGAGTCAGATTGCAGCGTAGTCTTCTTCGTTTAAGACTGAATAGATTCAATTATTTTAGCCTGTCTACATATGACATGCCTTTTAAACCCGGAGTAATTCTAACAGAAGTAGATTGGAGTAAAATAGAGAAAACACCCACAGAAGAAGGATGGTTGTTCTTCAAAAATGTAGTACTAGAGGCCCAAAACAAGTATATCCCTAAAGTAGACAAATCTAAATGTAAAACTAAATTGCCAAAATGGTTTAATAGATCAATTAAAAAAAATATTCAGCGAAAAAAGGCACTTTACAGAGCATTAAAAAAGGACCAAAAAGAAAGTACGCAGAAAGAGTACACAGAACTGCAAACGCAAGTCAAAAAGGAAGTTAGAAAGGCCAAGAGAGAAATAGAAATAAACATTGCTAAGGGAGCTAAAACCAATTCCAAAATGTTTTTCCAATATTACAACAGCAAGAGAACATTCAAAGAGGAGATTAAATGTCTAAGAGATACAAATGGCAAAATTGTAGATGAAGAAAAAAAATAGCAAATATATTAAATGATTACTTTTCACAAGTTTTTACAAAGGAAGATACTGACAACATGCCCCACATGCCATCCAGTTCCTATCCAGTTTTAAATAACTTTAGCATAACTGAGGCAGAAGTGTTAAAGGGACTAGGAGCTCTTAAAATAAACAAATCCCCTGGGCCGGATGAGATCCTCCCAGTAGTACTCAAAGAAATGAAAGAAGTAATTTACAAACCGCTAACCAAGATCATGCAGCAGTCTCTTGACACAGGGGTGGTACCGACAGACTGGAAAATTGCAAACGTAATACCGATCCACAAAAAGGGAAACAAAACTGAACCAGGTAACTACAGACCAGTAAGCCTGACTTCTATTATATGCAAACTTATGGAAACTATAATAAGATCCAAAATGGAAAATTACCTATATGGTAACAGGGTCCTGGGAGACAGTCAACATGGTTTTAGGAAAGGGAGATCGTGCCTAACTAACTTGCTTGATTTTTTTGAGGATGCAACATCGATAATGGATAATTGCAAAGCATATGACATGGTTTATTTAGATTTCCAGAAAGCTTTTGACAAAGTCCCGCACAAAAGATTAATTCTCAAACTGAACGCAGTTGGGATTCAAGGAAACACATGTACATGGATTAGGGAGTGGTTAACATGTAGAAAACAGAAAGTACTGATTAGAGGAAAAACCTCAGAATGGAGTGTGGTAACCAGCGGTGTACCACAGGGATCAGTATTAGGTCCTCTGCTATTCCTAATCTACATTAATGATTTAGATTCTGGTATAGTAAGCAAACTTGTTAAATTTGCAGACGACACAAAAGTAGGAGGAGTGGCAAACACTGTTGCAGCAGCAAAGGTCATTCAAAATGATCTAGACAAGATTCAGAACTGGGCAGACACATGGCAAATGACATTTAATAGAGAAAAGTGTAAGGTACTGCACGCAGGAAATAAAAATGTACATTATAAATATCATATGGGAGATATTGAAATTGGAGAAGGAATCTATGAAAAAGACCTAGGAGTTTTTGTTGACTCAGAAATGTCTTCATCTAGACAATGTGGGGAAGCTATAAAAAAGGCTAACAAGATGCTCGGATACATTGTGAAAAGTGTTGAATTTAAATCAAGGGAAGTAATGTTAAAACTGTACAATGCACTAGTAAGACCTCATCTTGAATATTGTGTTCAGTTCTGGTCACCTCGCTATAAAAAAAATATTGCTGCTCTAGAAAGAGTGCAAAGAAGAGCGACCAGAATTATTCCGGGCCTAAAAGGCATGTCATATGCAGACAGGCTAAAAGAATTGAATCTGTTCAGTCTTGAACAAAGAAGACTACGTGGCGACCTAATTCAAGCATCAAAATTCTAAAAGGTATTGACAGTGTCGACCCAAGGGACTTTTTCAGCCTGAAAAAAGAAACAAGGACCAGGGGTCACAAATGGAGTTTAGAAAAAGGGGCATTCAGAACAGAAAATAGGAGACACTTTTTTACACAGAGAATTGTGAGGGTCTGGAATCAACTCCCCAGTAATGTTGTTGAAGCTGACACCCTGGGATCCTTCAAGAAGCTGCTTGATGAGATTTTGGGATCAATAAGCTACTAACAACCAAACGAGCAAGATGGGCCGAATGGCCTCCTCTCGTTTGTAAACTTTCTTATGTTCTTATGTTCTTATGTTCTTACATTTTTTAAAAATAGCCATCCTTTTTCTGTGGATGTTTTCTCTATTTTACTCCAGTCTACTTCTGTTAGTCTCTGTTTCCTTCCATCATAGTTTGCCTTTTCAAAATTGTAACTCTTAGCTTTAGTCGTTACTTTTGGGGTTTTAAAAAGCACTTCACATGAGACCATGTTGTGATCTGAGTTTGCCAATGGTTCTCTGACCGCTGTTTTGGTATTCTGTCTTCGTTATTTGAAAAGACTAAATCATGGCATGCCCCCTCCCCCCCTCTAGTTGGTACCTTGACAAATTGCTTTAGGAAGCAGGCATTTGTCATTTCTATCATTTCAATTTCAGCTGTTGTGCAAGTCCTGGATCTTAGAACTCTTTACACACATTTGGTTTAGCTCTGCTGGGTTTTTTCAGATTTCCCACATCACAGATTACTGTCTTGAAGACCATGTTACATTTTATTATATGTATTTATTTATTTGTTTATAAGCCTGAAGGCGATGCCTCAGGTCACCACGCGACGCAAGCCGAAGCTGAGTTTCCAATTCAGGGGTAGTGGCAAGCCGACTTCCAGCAATAAATTGCAGGGGAACTAACAGAAAACTCCAAGTGAGAGTGCTTTCACAAAGACTCAATCACACAACTGGAGAGGTTAGTTAATACCTACCTTATCTACCTTTGTGAGAAGCAAAAGAGAATGTCACCTCCGTGGAGTGACTACATATTCTCTTGATAGACGGGACTGAGGACGTCACTCCCCGGAGGGGAATATTGACAGCTCTGGCATAAATGCTCAGTAAATACCTGACCTGTGGCAGGCATATCCCAAAAGTATGGTTGTTGGTCATCTTCGAATGGAAAGGGTACGTGCTTTTGCTTTTATTAATAATTACCGATGTGGAGGCGTAGGGTAATCCACTCACACAACAAAGCAGTTTTTCAGTTAATTAATTAATAATGAAAAAAGACATACAAGCTGGATGTTTATAGTGTTAACCTCACCCAACAGAAAGGAAATGTACACCACTACAGCTGTGTTTTTATTTGAAAGGAGATTCAACATTGTTAAGGATTCAATTGCTAAGCTCTAAAGTACTACAACGTGGTAAAATAAAAAAAGGCATTGTCTGCCATTACAGGATTCAGGATTTTAGTATGAAAACTGCTGGTCTACAGTAAAATTCCTAGATGAGTAAAAAAAAAATAAGAAAACTAGTAGATACCAAACCTCTTTGAACAGGTGAAAAATCTCACAAAATGACACCCACTTACGACAGTCCAAAACAATCTTCTGTTCTGAAACAGCATCCTATCGCTTATAGTAGCATGTCAGCTATAACAACTGCATCTAACAATATACAATCAACTCTCATTTATACGAATTTCAAAAGACCAGCAAATAAATTTGTATTGTCAGTAATTTATATAATCAGTCAGTTAAACTGTCAGGTTTTATTGAAGCTACAGTAACACTGAAATTCATTTTCAATTATATTACAATGAAAAGTATTGTACATTTGAAAGCACAGTGTATTTTATTGAAAATACACTTGTAACTGAGCTTTTAAAACGTATACATTGCAAATGAATTGCACTTGAACCCTGCATGTCCTGTTCTGATCACAGGCATTTCTAAACCACAAAAGCGTCCTCAACATCAGGTATTGAGCAAATCGAAAATGCTGACAAATTGCATCTACAGTTTGCTGTTCATAGGCCTGTTTTATTGTACCCCAGTTTTTCAGAATGGTTGACAAGTGTTTGTGGAAATGTAGAAATCTGCAGCAACACTTATCTGCAAGGATAGTTCAATTTTTGTGCTGCTTTATAGAAATTGTATTGATGTGTGAGCACTATGACAATTCAAAATGCATCATTGGATCAGTAGCCTCAAAACAGCACTAAAATACAGAAAAGAGGCACTGATCTAGGTACAAATGGATACATTTAGCAATAGCCTTTACACTCAGTTGTTTGAACCATGGTGATTTGTTTCATTCACATTTTTTTCCTCAGGGGGTGGGGAGGTTCATAATAATTCCCACTAACAGGAAATTTGTGTTAAGTGAATTCATATTACAAGAAATGTACAAGAAGCGAATGCTAAATTTGGACAGGACCATGTAGAAAATGTATAGAATAAGAATGTGTCTAATTCAAGTTTGTTTTAACAAAAATTCACTTGAAATAGAGTTGAAGTAGGTTTAATTAAAATTAAATTAGGGAAACAATCTTACAATCTAAATGTAAGCTGATGTTGAAAGAATTAATGTCTGCAGACCTTAATTTACAACTCTGTCTGCATTTATGATTATAGTGTATCAGTCTTTTAATAAGCTTGTGTCAGTTAACAGCAATTGTTGTAATTTGCTTTTCCTTTGTTCAATGATTTTGCTGAGCTTTTGTTCTTACAGGATTTTGAAAGTAATCTGCTGCATATATAAACAAGTGTAAGATTAATGGGAAACAAATTTGATGCCAACTCTATTTGGTGTCATATTATGGATCTTCAAATTACTGCTAATTATGTGACTTTGGCAAAGTTGTTAACAGTGTACAGGTGATCAATAAAGAGACATACGGTTATAATCCAGGTGCAGTGTTGTTTAATGGTTTGTAATCCAATTGTCTGATGTTATAACAACAGTAAATAATAGACAATGTTAACATTAAATACAGTGGAGTGTGTTGCTCTGTTTAAATCCACGGTTGCTTCCCAAATAATAAACAGTCCCGTTCTCATTCACCCACACGTAACACAAACACACACAAGTCCACAGTGCGGGCTCTAGTGCTCGTAGTGAATATACAGTCTTTAATGAAACAAAGTGCAGTGATGTTGTCCGGTTTGGTGCTGGCCTTTGGTAAAAGCTTTGGATCATGTTAGCTGTCTAAACAATTACAAACAGTATTTTTAGACAAGACAAAACAAACAAAACACTCATGATTTCTTTCCACAATACTGGTCCTTCCGGGTTGTTCCTTAACCATAATAGAAGGAACAGATTACGTTGTTTTGACCCCTATTTGTACCATCACTCATGACCCCTTGGTAAACAATTGCAGCCACTCCTCCAATCTGTGGCTGCCACATCATTTCCCTTTCTGGTCGATGAGTTAGTCGCAGTGCCTACAAAGATACCACGAAATGTTCCTGTCAGGACAACTGAGGAAGTCAGTGCCTCTGGTCACTTTTTTTTTAAAGTAACAAAAACACTTATTCACTGCCAAACATGAATTACTTTAGATGTGTAATGACTGCAGTATAGGATACTAACCTTAGGTTTAGGGTTTCGGTGTTGGGAGAGGATTATTCATTGTTTTATTAACAATAATATGATAACTAGAGTGTAGTGTCCTGACAGGACCATTTGGTGGTATCTTTGTAAGTGTACCTAAGCGCCGCCCCCTTTCTAGATGACTGACTTCCTTTTAACCCTGGGAATAAATTGTCAGGCCAAACAGTCCAGGGTATCAGGATATTCTGTTCCCGTTACTTAGCGCCCTCACAGGTCTGGAGGGAGATTGTGACTCTGTTACAACAATCTATAAACAACATTTTAGTTTTGTCATGAAAAACATCACAAATACTCTTAACATAAGGAACAAGCAAAATGTCTCATCTTCCTTAACAGCCCTGGAGAAGGAAGTCCAAAATACCAAAACAAACTGTAGACCAGGAAATGTTTATGAACATAAACTGGCCCTGTAAACTGCCCAGACCATTGCTCAGATATTGACTGAATAACAGCAGTAGAAAAACTAAATTTGGGTATATGCCCTTCGAGGCAATACAGGAATCCTTCCGTACATAATCTTTTGAACAGCCAGCAAGGTCAGAGGCTATACAGGACACAATCCTCGATAAATAATGAAGAAAATCAAGCACATCCAGTGAAAGAAACCTTTGCATTCAGTAATATTAGTTTTTACCACATATACAGCACAAATATGAGTAGCTTTGTACAATGTTATTTATTCTGATTGGTTTCCATCCATATGTCTTAAACCATTGATTGGATGAACAAGGGAGTGGGCTTTCAATTCCCTTGAATTTTAATGCAGTAATTCTGGTTAAGCCAAGACAGAAAATGTAAATCAGAAGTATCAAAAAAAAAAAAATTAAAAGTACAAGGCATCTCAAAGCTCTTGAGTTATTCTGAAGATCTGTATACAATAGCTATAACAAAAATGAACTGTGGGACAAAGTAACAGTATAACTAAACATTTATAGAAACTATTTTATACAGCATCTTACCATACCTGCAAAGAAAATCAAAAACAACATTAATAACATGAATTATAACACTGCTACCTACTGCCTCATGGGGTTTCATCGACAAGTCCAGCTAACTCATCTTGGCTGTTCATTCCTTTTCAACCCAATCCATCTGCTTCTGCCTTTTTTTAGGACTGTGATGTTTATCAGCATCCGGACAGTGCCAAACTTAGTAGCAAGGCTGTTTGTGAATCATATATAACGGTTTCCTGTTGCATTCGGGAGTGAAGCATGCAGCAAACGTCTTATGTTCTATTTTCTGTTCAGTAACAAAGCCAGCAGTTCTTGTGCTTCTCTCAGTAGTCAGGAATGTGTAACGTATGAATTGGTGAGGGAGGCTAACTTAATTGTGCTGTTGGCTAGTATAGCGGTACGGCGTCAGCTATACATATTCCTGCTAGCTGCCGGCAAAGATTTTCTATAAAACGAAGATGAGAATATTTTCTGCATCTTTCAAAACTGGCTCCCTCATTTCTTTTTGTGCAACTCTTGGAAGAGAAGGAAACTGTTGATGACCGCTATGTCAAGTGGTTTATTACATTTTGGTTTGGCTGCTAAAGTTTAAAACGTGTGGCTTTTAGGTGATCAAGGTGGTAGCACAGTTTGAATAACTGATCAGTGTTATTTTCAGTGGTGGGTCAACGATATGTAGCTCAGCCATTATTGCCTTGAATCGATCGAGTGTCATGAACTCCCTAGCCCATGAGCTGTGATGTAAAGAAGCCATACTCCAGTACCAATGAATGCCAGGTAACCATACAATGGCCATGTAAATTATGAGGCCAATAAATCACATTAACTCCTCTGGGGTAACTTCTTTCCAACTGCCTTGACTATTACCATAGTTAGGTTTTTCAACAACTAAATGCCATCCCTGGGCATTGGTAAATTTGCAGATATCAGCGATGATAACCTGTGTGAAAAAGAGGAGGAAAAACCTATTTCACGGGTAAGTTTAGCTGTGGTGGATCGAAGAGCATGGGTAACCATGGGGATGCAACTCCTACAGGACGATTAAGTCTGAAAGGGAGCGGTCTCTGTGCCTTGTGGTTTGGTTCTTCATATGTGAAGAAACCTGGCTCTGCATCACCCTCTTCATCAACAAAGTGGACTGGAGCAGGATCCACAGAAGCATCAGGTGTGAAGGCAGTAGTGTGGGCAAGTGTGTAGTGAGCGAGTGTGTAGCGAGCAGGTGTATAGTGAATGGGTGCAGACCTGTCCGGTGACCAGTAATCTGGTGCGTTGCAAAGAAGTGTACAGCGGTGTTTGGTGGGCAAGGAGTGTGCATGGTCTGCATCTGTGATGGCCATACTATAAAAGAAAGACAAACAATTAGGAATACATGAAAAGTTATTTTGAATATGCAAAAAAAAAAAAACATATCAAACAACTGTAAACAATGCACTTACTTGACAGTGAAAGTGCTGGGCTGGGGTTCAGCTAGAACAGCTTCTTTTTCTTTACCCTCTTCCATCAGCAGCTCCTCATCCAGCTTGTCCTCCTCCAGTGGATCCACCCCCTTGTGGTCCTCAAGGAAAAGGTGTTGGTATCCTTGAGATCAAGGGGCTTTCTGGTGATCTTCAGGGATCAGTTTCTTGCAGCTCCTTCCAGCCATCTTTCAAACCGGCAAACTCCACGCCCACACACAAAACAATTCAACAGTCAATCAATCAGCCAATTTATTTTTATACAGCGCCTTTCATGGCAATGCCATGCCAAAGCACTTTACAGGAAGAATACAATAAATACAAATTACCATGCGAGCAAAAACTAAAAACAGGATTATAAAATTACAAAAAATGCAAATTACAATGTGAGCAAAAACTATTAATAGCTAGTTGCTACAAAAGATTTGCTACAAAAGATTTTTCCTATAATTAGTTGTTTTTAATTTCTAGAAATTATACATTTACATTGGGGTATGTAAAATTTTGACTACAACTGTATATGTATATACATATCATCATCATCATCTTCTTCATCATCTTCTGCCTTTCTCAATCCAGCAGGCCTCCCCAAGATTCTTCCACAAAAGCCTGTCTGCTGCATCCCTCATCCACGTTGCTCCGGCATGTTTCCTAATTTCATCTTGCCATCTTCCTGGATGTCTTCTTCTTGGTCGCTTTATATCTCTTGGGATCCAGTCTAATATCTCCTTTGTCCAGAGATGTTCTGTTCTTCTTGCTACATGTCCAGCCCACTGCCGTTTCAGGTTTTTCGCTCTTATAATAACATTGCATACTATTGTTTGCGCTCTTATCCATTCTTTCCTTTTTCTGTCTCTTCTTATTATTTCCAGCATGATCTTTCCATACTCTGTTGAGTCATTTGTAAGTTTTTGAGTAATTTTTGCACTGAGGGTCCAGATTTCACATCCGTAAGTTGGCACTGGCAGCATGCATTGGTTGAAGCCTTTCCTTGAGGCTTAAGGGTGTGTTCTCTTTCAGAACCATGCTTAATCTTACAAAGGTACTCCAACCCCTTTTTTACTCTTTTGTTGATTTCAAACATTTGGGTCTCCATTGCCAAAATTAACTGTCCTAAATATACGTATTTATTGACTTCAAGCTTGATCCCATTGACTTCAATTGCCTGTGGAGTGCTATATTTATTGAACAAGACTCAAGTCTTCTTCAGGTTCATTTTCAAACCCACTTTGATGCTAGCCTTGTGTAGTTCTTGTATTCTTGTTTGTAATTGTTCTGGGCATGTTGTAAATATGAGGATGTTGTCAGGAAATCATAGGTGATTCAAATAGCCTCCACTGATCTTCAGCCCCTTATTTTCCCTATCCAGCTTTGGGGAAATTGTATCTCCTTGACAAACTCTTTTTAAATATTGATTTTGTCACTGTTTTTTTTTTTGGAGGCTTGCTGTTGCATTCTTGTATATGGCATCCATTTTCTCAATTCCTTGTTTTTTTCAGAGAACTTAATACAGATCGTGTATAAACAGAGTCAAAGAGAAGCACATGAGTACATGCATCCATCATGCCGCGTGTCAACATTGCAGGCTGGTGGTGGTGGTGGTGTGATGGTGTGGGATGTGTTTTCATGGCACACATTGGGTCCCTTGATAAAAGTGGAGCAAAGTTTGAATGCCACAGGATATCTGAACATCTTTGCCACTCGGTTTGGTTTGATTTAACAATTCAAAAGCTCTTTTTTTTTATTCTATCAGCCTCTTTCTTTTTCTTATTGATAGAAAAAGGTAATGTACTCACGTAAGTAACAGGAGACAATGTAAAGAAAACATAACACTTTAAAAATAACAAGAAACAAGTTGGTAACTGAAACACATTTAAAGCAAAAATGGAAAACTGAAATGCAATTTTGCGATTTAGCAAGTTGCTAAACATATTGCTCTCTCTTCCAGAAGTTGGAGTTCTATCTTTACCTTTTAGTGCTCTGTGGCATGCTGGCGAGTGGACAGAGGCCCAGAGACAGACTGCAGTTCAAAAAATATATACTTTTATTATAAATTAATGCAAAATAAACATGCACAAGAGCAAAACAAAGATGTTTAAACACAAATACCTAAACAAAGAAAACAAAACTTACAAAAATAAGGTTTCTAGGCTGGGCAATGCCTTCACTGGATTCAAAATTTCAAAACCACAAACAACCAAAAAACCCACCAAACTGCTTCCTCAGCTCCCTCCTCTCTACTGGGAGGCTGAGGCCTCCTTTTATGCCAGGTGGCTAAATGATAATTGATTATTTACATTAGTTGATTGCTCCCACCTGGGACAATCAACCTGGGCAGGGAGGAGAATTTAATTCCATCCCTGCCAGTATTTCCAAGGGCAGAGCCCTGCTCTGCCACATGCTCTGATATACCACCTCCACTAGTATTTCACCAGGAGATTTATGTCATCTATAAGAGTTGTTGTGCAATTGTTTTTTTACATTGGTGCTTTTGATTGCACAACTTTTTTTTATACAGCAGGGGTCACTCAAGCTTTTATAAATGAGATTTTATTACATCTTTGTCAGAGAACCCATAAAGAAAGCCATCAATCCAAACTGTAAATGCGCAAACCAGTTATGCATAGAGGTGGTGACAAATATGAGAGTTATAATATCTTGGAATATACAAAGACAAATTGGTTTAGAATTGGTACAGAGATATGACATTTTTCATTGCATCGGAATATGTTAAAAACACAGCAACACTAATATAAATCAGGTTATGAAATTACATGAAAAAAATAAGATTTATTGCTTCAGTGTTATTTATCCTTGCCTTATGTTGAAATGATGCAAAACTAGCATATTTGTTTTATATATGGTAGTCTTCATGTAAATATAGAACAGCCCCAATACTAAACAAGGATTTCCTGCACTAAGGTTAGCTAGAAATGTAAGCATAATGTACACCTTCTTGTTCTATGAAGGAACACAACTTACCCTATTTTCAAAGCAGTCAAACTTCATTCCAGTCATTGTGTATTTGCAGCTCCTCATGAGTGTAATGAATTATAATGTTATTTAATTTAGAATCTGGTGAGCCAGGGATTGCATTCTGTAATCTGTTAAAATGCAATAACTGAAAATAGCTACACAACTAACAAAATAACCAAAAACAAAACAAAACACTCAAATAATAGATAGTATATCTTGCAGACTTGTCCTCTGATTGTTCACACCAGAAATAGCAGATTTCTTTATTCTTTACACAAGCACCCCATCACAATAATCCCCTAAATAACTAGCAACTAAATTATAATGAAGAAATACATCTTTCAGGTCTGGTGAAAGGGGTCTCCACAACTGTGTAAATTAATCACCACCCTACCAGACATTCCATATCATTTGATAATAAATAATAATAACTCTTGTTCAGCAAGAATTGAAATGACACATCATAGTTAAATAAACATTAAAACACTGTATGGCTACTTTCAAGGCCTGAAATGGATTTTTACAGTACTTCCAGTGTAAGCCCCCACCCATCTCCGGTGACATCACCCAAGTACGAGTATCCATACAAGTTTTGGTTTCCGAGTATAAATAATAGGTTCTTTGCACCCCTAGTTATTATGCTCGCACTCGATAAAATATAGATATTCATTAACTGCACTAAGACATTACCACGCTATCTGAATTTGTTATTAATGTAAGTGAGGTAGAACGCCACCTCATTCTAAAACTGTCCATGAAGTGATACTAAATAAGGTGCTAATAACAATTAAGAAGATTTTAATGGGATTTAATGGAGCTGGGGACAATAAATTTGCAGATTTATCGTGTAATAGACCTGACGTAAAACCTTGCAGTGAATGTAATGTAAATATTTACATACCATTGCTAACAGCATTTGTCAAACCTTTTCTTCTCAGATTTATCTTTGCAGAGGAGAAACTCAGCCTGGTATCAGCAATAACTCAGATGAACAGGAACAGGTACAGGAATACCCTGGGAAGATCTTATCAGGCTTGAAGGGCAGGGGCAGTCAGTCCTTGTATTAGCTAGCATATAAAACAGAGAACAGATATTAAGCCTTCGTTTTTTAGAAGGGCATGTTTTAATTTTTTTTCATTTATTTAACTAAAAACAAAAGTGAAATAAAAGGAAAACATAAATTATTCTCTGGTAATTTATAGTTTGTTTTTTACACAAGGTTGCCTTTGCATTTCCTCTTCTTGAAATAAATCTGTCTTTATAGTAAAAAAAACTTAAGAAGCTGTTTTCAAAAAATAGTTTAGTCAATTTGTTGTAGTTTAGTGTGATTCTGGTTGCTGGATACAATTGGATTAAATCACTCCAAATCCCTACCATTTAAAATTAAACAGAAAAAGACAAATCCCATAAAGTGTACTTTGTGTAATGAAATGTCTCCACTGTGACTAAGCAATGATAAAAATGAGCCTACTTATCTATGAATATGTATAAGATGATATGCTTACCCTAGCTGAAACCTGGAATTGGAACAGCCTGTAATGGCTTCTTACTGGATATCCAGATGGTTTAAATAAAACCCCAGCGTTGGGTGACAGAAATTATTTTGACCAATGGTTGTCAAAAGCGAATATCCTTTTTAGTTATTTCACAAAACTTTTGAATTTGTTTATATATTTGTTTATAAGCGTAAATTACTGTACAGTATATAAGCTGCATATACATACTTCCAGACTGTGCCTGACGAAAACACTGAAACATCACTAACAAGCAGAGCTGCCTGTGTAGCTCAATTGGTAAAGCCTAATATTTAATCCTACTGTTAGAAAGATTTTCTGGAAAGCATTATAAAAAAAAAGGATGTGGGTTCAAGGGGACTGATTGTTCAGGAATATTAGCGCTGCTATCATGGAATGCTATTTTTTGTCAATTACCAGGGGTTCACTTAACTGATACGCAGGTACGCATGCAAAACAATAAAGAAAAATGGGGACTTCCACAGTGTTCTTTAATGCGCAAAGGAGTACCATACGTCAGTATATGTTTAACAGGAACGCATTTTTCATAAAAGCAAAGTGAGCCATATACCTTTCCGGAGACTGAACGTTTGTCAAAGATCTCTGGGAGGGTTCCAATTTAACTACAGTCCCTCCCTGCTAGCGCTATCATTGGCTGCTTCAAGTTATTAAAACTTGGAGAGTGATAGGTGGAACTACTCCAGTTCATAAGATCAAGATCAATAATGTTCTTTAACCCTTTGCGGTTGTCGGACCGGAGACCGGATCCAACATTACAATTTTTCCTTTCCAGTCTGATAAACCTTTAACATAGAGGGGGAATTCCCCTCATCAAACCGGTCCTGCAAAAATTGCAGTATAACTGCCATTGGACAGTTCATGGGATCAAAACCCTGAGGCAGGCACCACGTCTAAAAGACGCCCCACTTGTACCTGTACTGGGAACACGTGGACGCTGCTCTGGCATTTAGACAGTTTAAGTACAGCCTTTCAGGGGCCAAACCCAGAGCTGTAGGCTTGATGGGTCAGGATACGACAAGGTGTGACTGAGCAGTAAGGCTGAGTCGATGCATCAATTTTTCCATGTTCCACAAAACAGTCTGCTAAATGCCTTGTAGTTTGTTGCATTTCTTGCAGAATTCCATCCCATCGAATTCTTTCCGATACTAATTTCTATGTTAAGAATTGCAATGATCTCACTCACGCATTTAAAGGCCACTGTCATTTCCACTATTGATGATCCCATCTTAAACAATCTGTTACCACTATCTTCATGTAACCTAACTATAGAAAACCCTTGTTTCAGTCGTTTCTATTTACTTCCTAAAATCCACAAACAATTCAGGCCATCCCATTGTATGAGCCTGTTCCTGCCACACTGAATTGTTCTCCAAATTTCTTGCCTTTATCTTCAAACTCCTTGTTGAATTACCGTCCTCATAAATAAAAGTCTAAACATTTTCTACAAAAATGTGATAATTTCAATGAACAGCACCATTGTGATAATCATATTATTTTACAATGGACATTAAAAGCCTCTAATGTCTAATTGGATTAAAATAAGTCCTTGATGAACAGATAGTGAAAGAGCCCCCAACAGATATCCTTCTGAGACTGGCTGAATTAGAGCTCACTTTTAATTGTTTTTCTTTTAATCGAAATGTTTACACTCAAAAAAAAAAAAAAAAAAAAGATTTTTAAAGCAATACAATGGAAAAACACCTAAGCTAATATCTCAGATACATTGATGACATCTTAGGAATTTCAACTCTTGTGAAGATTTAAAACAGTTAACTCAGTCAGTAGTACATTTCCACCCAGCTTTGGAAAACACATGGCACATCTCAGAAATGGATACCTGTGGCAAAGTGGTTAGCAGTGTGCAGGTAAGTACAATGGCCTGATGGCAAAACTACAGTAAATAATAACAATGGTAATGAAGTAATACAGTTGCATGTATTGCTTATTTGTATTCCGCGGGTTGGCTCTGTAATAATAACAATCCCGTTTTTAGTTCACCCACACTTAACATATACATCATTCCACAATGCGTGCTCTAGTGCTTGCTGTGAATACAGTTCTTCAGTGAAAACAAAAGTGCAGTGTTGTTGATCTGGGTTTAGTATTGGCCTTTGGCGACAGCTCCAGATTGTGTTAGCTGGCCTGTAGCATGATATGGCGCTGGGGTGATGTCAGACCAGAAGGAAGCACATGCAGGTCAGGTAGCTGCAGTTTCAAAAAGAACGCGACATGTGCCATTTTTATTTTAAATGCAACAAAAATAAATAAAATATTTAAACAAAAGAAACACTGCTCACAGAACACAAAAATAAAAGAGATAAACAAAAACAAATCACGAACACAATAATAACTGTTAAGGTCTGGCTGGGCAGTAGCCTTCACGGATCCTTTAAGCATTTTTAGTTTTATTTTCTCTTCTCACTCTGCTCTCGTTCCGCCTCTCGAACACCCCACCCAGAGCAGGGAGAGCTGCAGGCTTAAATACAGTGGCCAAGGGGTTTAACTAGTTCATAATTCTTCTATTACCCCCTCGGCCACAATCTGCACAAGTTTATTAATATGTGACTGCCAGCTAGTTTACCAATGCACTAGCCGACAGCCACACATTAACACAAGGTTTTTAAATAAAATACAGAACAAAACAAAATGCACGGCAACGTCGTCATATATATATAAATACAAAACAATAAACAAAATGCACGGTTTGCCATCACCTATAAATTCACAAAATAAAACACAATAAACAAATACAATAAATCATAATACATAAATAACACAGGGGCGGAGGGGGAGACCCCGTTCTAAAAATAAACAAAATGCATTAAACAGCAGGGCTTTCCAACCGCCCTGCTACATGGCCAAATAATTACAAACAGTATTATTAGCGACAGACAAAAACAAACAAAACACGTTTCACAGCACAGGTTCTCCTTCTGGTCATTTAACGTAACCATTCACAAAGGAACAGATCACAGAACTACGTCCCCTTTTTATAACGTCACCCATGACCCCTTGTTCAACGAGCGCATCCGCCCCTCCAATTCTGTGGATGTCATGATGTTTCTTGTACTATAGCTCTATCCCCTTTCTAGATGGATGACTTCCACCTAACCCTGGGAATAAACTGTCGTGCCATTTAGTCCAAGGTATTCTGTTCCCTTTACATAGTGCCCTCGCAGGTCAGGAGGGAGATCTAACACCAAGAATCATTCGATCTCTGTCACAGTACCATATATCAATGTTAGACATTTCCATCACGGCTCTGAGTTCCACCAACTACTACAAACCATCTGATTTTCATTTGTATGTGACTCCTCACACCCAAAGACATATTTACAGACTTTTTCACCAAAAGTGTGGAAATGTGTTTATTTAATCGGAAATTGTAGTTTTCTGAAGAGATCATCTCTGAATCTAAATCCTGCGTTTCTAATATTAACAGAAAGGATGCTTTATATAATAACAGTAAACAACATGCAGGTGACATATTTCCTCTGGTACTCACTTATCACCCTGTCAAGAGAAAAATAGAGAAAACCGTGCAAAGAAACAGACACACACACACACACACATATATAATATAATATATATGGATATAATATTATATATATATATATATATATATCGCTTGGTGCCAAGGGTGTCCCACGGCAGGGAACCCAGGACCTCCTGCACTGACGCATAGTGTCAATACCACTGTATGGTGAAATGTTTTCTCCACCACCATACTACTATCTATCTATCTATCTATCTATCTATCTATCTATCTATATATATATATATATATATATATATATATATATATATATATATATATATATATATATATAGATAGATAGATAGATAGATAGATAGATAGATAGATAGATAGATAGATAGAAGAGTTTTAATCTTTACATTTTCTATAGATTTAATTGATTAATTACACCTGTTAGCTAATGGTATTAAATTGTATTGAAAGACAATTACAAGTAATACAAAATATTAACATAACGTTATTTGCTGTGAATTTCATAATGCCCACTAATGTTTATTATACATACATTTACTTGCATGTAATTTGACAGTTTGAAAATATTTGTGACTACAATAAACTGAAAAGAAAGCACCAATGAGCAAATGCTGCAAGCTGCAGTCTTTTTTTCTTCATTCTGAGATATTGTGAAATATTGGGAATACCTTCCAGTTACTCTTTAGCCAAGGTCTTTAGAAGCACCAAAGATATTCTATATTACCAAGACACTGAACTCTGTTGATTCTCTATGGGGACTTCTGTCATGCTGCGTGTAAAGGGTTATGGGATATAAAGAGAGATTAGGAGCTTTTCTATTTAGAGTCAATGGAGCAGTGTTGGATTAAGCCGCTTTGAACTGGTTTTATCAATGTTTTAAAAAAAAAAAAACTACTTAAGTTTTGTTTTCTCTTGTGCAGGATGTCTTGAAAAAAAACATGTTAACATTGACTGTCACACGATGGCTCACGTGGTGACGTCAGACCAGGAAATAGATTGACACAGACTGTCACACATTGTTGTTGCACACATTTTATAATAAATAACCAAATAAACAGGTTGAACAAAACACAAAACACTTGAACAAAACAAATGTCACGCTGGCCAAAAGAAATAGACAAACAAAATAGTGGACAAACCCCAAAACAAGTATTGTGCTGGTCCTCTCAGCTCAATTAGCAGTTGTTATTTATTTTTGTTATTATTTCTTGTCTCTCTCTCTCTCTCTCTCTCTCTCTCTCTCTCTCTCTCTCTCTCTCTCTCTCTCTCTCTTTCTCTCTCTCTCTAACTCCCATTCTCCACTGCTAACACATCAACCCTGAATGAGTGATTCTTGCATCTATATTGTGCCGGGATTCAGTTCCTAATTAATCATTCCCTTGAATCCCAGCATGTGAACTAATTTGTGTCACCCCATGCTCACATAATACTACATATTTTAATCTGCACGTGAAGTGATTGTGCAATCCCTATGCAAAAATATACAGTTTACATCACTATAATGCTACATATCCTGCATTATATCCTGTGCAAGCCATATATATATATATATATATATATATATATATATATATATATATACACACACACACACACACACACACACACACACACACCCATAATAACATAAAATACACACAGGGGCAGGCACCCGGTCACAATGGCATACCGTAATTTATATGAAAAATGCACTTCTCTGAACACAGTACCGGAATTAGTGCTTTGCACAGCAGATGTAAGTATGAAATGTGGATTTATTGGTATTAGACATCAGTTCTTATACATTTTATGTTATTTACCATTTTTTAAAATTTCACTCAGATCATTTACTAACTTCTATGTAAATACAAAAAGCAATATATTAACAAAACAAAGACCCTCATTAATGGAGCACTGTTTTATAGCATTTAGAGGTGCATATGTCTATAGTCTTCTTTTTTCATATGTTATACTTAATATTGTAAAAGAAATTTGCAGTGCTGCCACCAGTAAGTGTTGGTGGTGGCAACTCTGAGACCACCACATGTTTATTTATTTTTTTATTTTTCTTTTTTAAATCACTGGCTTGTTGACACTGCATTAACTATGCAATATAGGCAATATCAGAAGGCTACTATATGTAAAAAAAACATCACATAAAAATACTAGTTTTTTGATAGTCACATTTTATTTAGGCCAGCAGATGTTTTGATGCATCAAGACATTTTCAAGGCAAGAATCTGCATTCAAACAGAATCAGGTGTTCAAAATATATTTAACTGGTTTCTGGTTATATATATATATATAATATATATATATATATATATATATATATATATATATATATATATATATATATATATTATATAAACACTTATTTTGTTAATAAAACTTTTTTTCTAATATTATAAAAAAAATGCTCAACAAAGCAGCAAGTGGCACAGCACAGCCAGCAGCATAATTTCTTGTAATTTCTGCTGCATTCATAAAACCACCACCATAATTCTGGAAAATTTTTAACCTTCTGAGGTAGCCACTTAATTTATTATGGACATGCTTTTAAACTGAGTGGTGCTCTACAAACGTTCTAAATGTAGCTCTCTGTCATCATAAAACATGAATCCATGGCATTATTTTGTATTCCTCTATCTTGGTCTATCACTATAATTACCCCACCTGACTTACATCTTAGTTTATTGAGCTACTGTACAATTATTAACTTATGGCAATATCAGCATTTTGTTTTTCTCAAGAAAGATTCTCAAGAAATATTTTCAGAAAATCTAACCTTAATTATTTCATAGAAGTAATTACCGTGCTCCTGAATGTTGTTAAATTGAGTTGTTTTAGCTTAGCAGGAGGATGGAAAAATTCAGACATCAGCTGTGTTTCTACCCTCAAGGGGACTGATCAGCACATTTTTAATTAGAAAATAGTAGCCCTGCAGGCTCCTATTGAAAATGCTGAAATCAAGATTAAAGATGACTAATTCTGTCCTTTTTATCTTATTGATACAGTTTACGTGTCATTTCAGGGCAAGAAATCAGGCAAAAAATGTTTAAGATTTTGTAAATATTCACAGTTTGAAGAAGTCATTACTGCAAATCAGCCCCCTAACACATCTACCATACTAGAAGTTATTGGGCTGTATGTGTCTTTTTTATGTTGTTTGTTGCAGTTTTTTTTCTGTTCTTGTTGAACAGTAGCAATTGCAAAACCTAAGAAATAACATAATTGTATTAAGAAAAATATGATGCATATGTGTGCAATATAGTCACTATATAAAATTAGCATTCAAGATGGCTAACCCAAACTGCATTTTGGCTGTATATCTACTGGCTCATAGTGCAGGAGAGATCCTAAAGTAACTTTATAAAAACCACTAGTAAAGCAAGCAACACGCCAACGGTCCTAGAATGAAAATGGTCTCTTAGATCTGATTTCCCCAATTTCCCCAATATTGGTCTCTTAGATCCGATTTCCCCAATATTTTGGTAGTAAATATTCAAGTATAATTTAGTAAAACAGTAATAATTCCTTGATGTGCTGTCAAAAAAGTTACTTTGTAATAGTCCTTGAATTCTGTCAATGACTTGTTTCGAGACTGTAATCCCAGTTTTGATCCTCCAACTTTGTATTAGTTATTCACATGTTGAATCAGAAACAGAGGGACAAGAATTGATGAAATAATCAAGTAAATTTAAAGTGACTAAATTGACATTGTATTAATTGTGCAGTTGACATGTACTGTACATGTGCTGAAATGAACTGTCATGATCTTGCACATACGGTTTACGTTATCTACCACTGTAGTAATTAATAAGGAATTAAAACAACATGTTCGTAGATTTCAACACAGATATTTTATTAGATACAGTACAGCATCTGTGTATTATAATAGCACAAGCCATAATGGAATCAACAAGACAATACAATATTGGGATTAATAAAGCTTATTGTATGACATCACCCCTTATTCCTTAACCTATCAGAAGAAAAAATTACATACTGATGCAAGTTTTACAATCCTCTTATCAACCAATAATATCATTGTCCATGTAAGTCCCACTTTTCTAAGTTAGCGCACCTAAGGTGTTTCACTCACAAGGCAATAAAACTAAAGTTGAAAAGGGAGGAAGAGAGAATAATAAAGAAGTAAGTCTTTTGCCCTTTCCTTTAGGAATACTAAAAACTTCCCTGCCATCTGGCTGCTTCATTTAATATTAAACCCAAATTGTCTACAAATTAGCTTAGTCTGTAATATCTAGCTAAACTATCCAGCGTCTCTAAAGTATATTTTTAATCCAATAACCAAACTAAAAGTATGCCCCATAAAATCCTTTGGAAACGGATATACTGCATCATCCAGATAGGTTGCCCTTCCATTATTAAAACTCCAAGGAAGTATCTGAACAATCAATATCTAATTCAGGGCTCAAAAGTAAATTCCATTACAAACCTTGAAAAACCATAACCAGACAGACAGATACTCCTTCGGGCTCTTAGTCACCTTCATATAGTGATGCATCTTAGATGTAAAACCTATTGCTACAATTAACTACCCAACAAACAGCACAGCCTGGAGCAAACCACCTGACATGCAGAATTTAAATAGGCCTCTTAGGAATACCCCCCATCCCCCTCTCTTGCTGTTGCTTTTGTCAAATCGAGTTGTGAAAAAAAAAAAAAAAAAATTTTTTTTTTTTGGCTAGCAGTCTTGACATGTTACTGGAGTCATTTAAATACTTAAAGGTTGCTGTGATATATTGAAATATATAATAACATGGATATTTATGTCCAGGATTTTAACTCTGTGCACTAACTTGGCTAATATGAAACAGATTACAGTAAATTACAATGGAAATTCATCTTGTCTTAAAAACATCACAACAGTATACCTGCTATAACCTCCAACAACAAAAAGGCACCAGAAAGCAGCAGCTGAAACTTTCTTAATCTGTAGAGTAGTATTCTATTCTGGAAATGAATGATCTGCACTTAAGGCAATGGCCATCACTGTGGAAAAGATATTAGCTGAGAAATTAGTAGCCAAAAATTACAGATAACTAGTAGCCAAAAGAGCATGTGTTTAGAATGATTGTGAAAAATCAAGTATGACCATAAACATCACTGCAAAAGATGAAAATCTTCCTTGATCTGTACGAATTTAACCACTTGTAACTTGATTTGGCAACAAACAATTAGTTTAAAACATGTGTCTTAAAGTTCTTATTTATATAAAAAAAAATTAAACACATAATTGTGCAAGTCCTTTGCAGAAAATAGATTTCAAGAAATGTTGCTGCATCATTTTAGAGGGGTCATCTACTGCAACAGAATGACAATGCATACAACATAAATGTATACACAATGGGACAATGGGGCACCAAGTGAACTTTTTTTATTTTTATTATTAATTACATTGATTTGTGCATTTCAAGCTACTTCCATTGAGCTGTATATGATGCATCATTGTTGATGTAGATATTTTGAAATTTGAGTACAGACAGCACTTACATATCTGACCCTGTAAAATTTAGACTTCTGTGACGGTTAAACGTGTATGACTGTGACAGAAATATAAATGATTCTTGAGTGGGCTGGCCTCACAGTTCTTTCCCAGGGTTCAAGGGAAGTCAGCCAGCTAGAAAAGGGGCGGGACTCACTTTGTTTAATGTATTGACCAGGAAGGGAAACGACGTGGCAGCCACAGATTGGTGAGGTGGTTGCACTCATTTATCAAGGGGTCAAATGTGACAGCATAAAAGAAGACTGTAACGGAGTGACACGTCCAAGCCACAAGTCCGTCTTGCACGTCAGGATCACAGAGACAATCGGAGCTGTCCTTCTTTTGTTTTTACGGGACAAGCATTTATTTTCTTTTAAGTAATAGTAAGCATTGATTCACATACTAGTCAGTCCTCTCCCTCTTTCACCTTACAGACAGCCGGCCTTTTAAAGAGCTAGCCACACCCACATTAGCAGCCTTATTTAAACAATTTAGTACAGTTTCTTTTTATAACAAAAATATATCTTTAAATAGTTACATATATGAAACATCACATATAAAACCTTAAAGTCATTTGTTTCTTTTTTATACTGTGCACTCGCACACACAGTATTTTTAACAATGCATAACATGCAAGCGCTTCATTTATTTTCTCGACGTTAAATATTTAGGGTTTTAGTTAGTGTTATTATGCAATATACCGTTATGATATAAAACACAGTGGCTAAGCTGCACACAGAATTAAACCAACACGGCTTCATACTGCAACAATAAAAACACCACCCCAGAGTCAGTTACTCTGTACACAGTACAACAACACGACCCATTGTAAACATTGTGCCCCACTAAGGGTCACAGGGACATAGAATCGTAATCTGCCCCTGTGAGAGACCCTGTTGCACGTAAAAAGTACTGTGAGTGTTTTGTTTGTTTGTCTTGTACCTATCTTGTCTTGTGCATTACTAGATGGCTAACACAGATCTGGAGCTGTCGCCAAGGGCCTGCACTAAACCAGACAGCACTTCACCATTGTCACAAATATAAACTGTGTCACCCACCACGAGCACCACTGCACGCACCCAGGACTGGTGACCATGCTTGTATTATTGTGGGGCGAATATTGTTTATTATTATTAGTTTATTATTTATCTTTTCTTGTGTTATTTACTCCGTGCTGTATATACTGTCTACGTCTTTCACGTACTGCATCACTCCTGCACCTGTTGTCACTCAGTCACTTTGTCACAATGACGCATATCTGATTATTTCATTTTGGACCGTTTCAACCCTTGTACAATAGCAAAAATACATATCTGAAATCTTCTATTTAGATGTACTGCATCGGTTTTGTTGGTAGAGTACTATATTTTTTAAGAGAAGAAGTATTTTAATTAACGATATGATTTTGAAAATATTACTTGCCAAAAGAGACGACACGTGGACTGTTATACAGTGCATACTTTTAAATCTGGTACGTATTGTAGAAGACCCAACAGCAAAATTAAATAAAAATGTTACGCATGCACAGAACTGCGTACAACGTTACAGGTAATGCAATTTAGCAAAAGATTTAAAAAAAAAAAAACAAAAAAAACTGAATTTCCAGAATTAAAACAGTATCCAAAGTCAGTATTCAAAATTACAGAATATAGTGCTTGATAAGGACCTAATGTCACAGTTCACTTGCAAATGAAAATGCACAAAAACAACTAACAATCACAGATTAAAAAAAAAAAAAATACATCACAATATCTAAAACTGTTTAATGATTAACTGTTACATTACTGTAGCTTGTCTCTTCACTTTGTTTTGGCTGCAGTTTCGACAGGTGAAACTGGAGGAAGCGCTGAGTAACTGCACAATAAAAACAGACTGATTTGGCATGCAGAGAGAAAAAAGAAACGTGGGCTGTAACAGATATTCAAATAAATTGTAACATTGAATCAATAGTGGGTAAGCACCTTAATTTGTTACATACATAGAACACATCATGTAAGAATAAATCATGGATTTGAACATAAACAATAACAAGCAATTGTCATGCTGTCAAACACCTGTGTACCACATATCGAAATGTTGGGCAGCTGGCTCTTTGAATATATATATATATATATATATATATATATATATATATATATATATATATATATATATATATATATATAAATGGGGATTGATTTTATTGTTAATACAAGGGTGGTAAAACGCAACTGACGTGTACCTGGGTAACAGATATCCAAGTGCTCTGTATGTCCAAAGAAACAAAGAACACTTTTTTTTAAAATCCATGTGATTGGCTGTTTCTGTTAATTACACTGACTTAATATGTAAGTATTATATCATATAATACGTAAGTATTGAAATGTTGAACTTTATACATTTGATTAAACAAAATGGTACTACTTTGTTTTTTATTATACAAACAGAAATTTCACACGATCTTTACTTAACATATAATATAACTATATTTTGATTTGTATATCACTATATAAAAAAATATAGTACTATATAGATATATACTAGATATATATATATATATACTAATTATATATATATATATAGTTTATTTAATAAATTATTCACATTACATTAAAAAATCTAAGATAAATTAAAGCTCTTTTATGGTGTGCCTTGAAACTTAGAGAGATCATTTATATCAAGTATTCCCACATGGACCTACTAACTAAAAATAGCCTTGACATTCAGTGGTGCACAAAAAAAAAAAAAAAATTAATGATTTTCAATTGATTTGGTTGACATTAGGATTTTATCTCCCTGACAAAAAGTTCCATTGGTGTTATGTAGTCCATCTGTCTTCTCCGTGGACAAGTTAAAGCCCTCTTCAATAAAAGCTGCATAGAAGGGTTTTCTAGAAATAGTTGAGGTTTATGTGTTTGCAAAAACTTCATATTAGTGGTTTTATAAGATAATGGGCCATATTCACAAAACCTTAACTCATGAGTTATTTAACCACTTGATTTCTGTAGTAACGCATAAGGCACAGCACAGATATTCTGGCAAAGGGGCGACTTTAGACTGCACCATCATCACAGGCTGTATTCTGAACCATGGTTATTATAGTTTGTAAAAGAATGTACAAACTAGAAGCTATTCTATCATATACAGCCATGTGTGTGAGTTATTATTGTTAACCAGGGGCCTGTTTCTCAAAAGGTTTGCAAGCACTTTTTTTCTCTGGCAATTACAAATCTGTCTGCAAATCTGCAAATCATTTTTTGCTATCGCAACTCACAGGTACTATATTTGTAAGCTATTTTTTATGATATTTTCATGTTTGGTGGAAATTGAGCACTATGCTGACACGGAACGAGACACAGAATGGACAATATTTAGACAGAAAAATCATCATAGGCTTGGTTTTGACCCTTCCTGGGCATTATTGTTTTTGTACAATACTAGAAGGTATTCTTACATCTATATACTCAGTACGATAGTATAATAAGGAAGTCTAATTCATACAAGCATGTAAACTTTACCAAATATGCCTATGATATACTTGAATGGATTTGTGGCTACCCTATAGTACAACAAATATTGGACTTCGACAGTAGTAGATAATAGGGTGTGGTGATAGCTTTTTTTTTCCTTTTAAATAAATGCTGTATATGAACTAGATTAACTATATATATATATATATATATATATATATATATATAATTTATATAAAATAGATATCATTATATAATCATTTATTACTTTAATGTTAAATATTATGTCTTGAGGAAAGAATTATGAGGCCACAAGATTAAATTTGATCTCATCCATGAAGAATAGGACAATTGTCAAAGAATTCTAAAACTGCTGCATGTTGAAGATATATTGTGCAGTGACATGAATGAAGTCATTAATCTGTTGAGCGTCTCAGTATAGATAAAAAAAATAAAAAAAAAGTTTGATGGACCACTGACTGTGAAATGAGATATTCTCTGCTTAAAAAATCTTTTTTTTATCTTTATGGGACTCATTTTGCTCACTTCAATCACTGCAGACTAAAACAAAATTTTTATGTTCTTATGCTTAATATAACATTTCTGACTTCAGGTTTTCAGATAGCTGTCTATTAGTTGTGAATAAAACAAGTGATTAAAAGCAATTTAAGTAAATTGTAAATTAACTAGAAAAGGAAAAGGTAATGTACATATAAGAGGATGTGGGAGACAGTAGATAAAAGTGAAAAAATAATGTGTGGACTACGTAATAGAATACACTTGTTAGATTAACTTGTTGTGACTGGGTTGGGCTGGAAAAAAAAAACTCTATAGTGTGATGGATATGTGGGCAATAAAGAGAAGACACGAAATAAACATGATAATGCTTTACTTTGGACATTTACAAGTAATTCTCAAGAATAACCAAGTGCTTTTGGCTAATGACTGCATGTTTTTCCATAATAAACATGATAACGCTTTACTTTGAACATTTACTGGTACATCTCAAAAATACCTAAGTGCCTTTACCAATAGCTTTCGGTAAATGTCCGAAATACAATACATTTCTTTATAATTCCGGACATTTGCCACCTTACTTGGTAAATGTTGACAGTTTACCAGATTCAAACTTTTAATGTTAACCTTTATATGATATATCGGGGGCGGGAGCTAGGGCTCTTCTAATTTTCTGCTCCTGTCAGTCATCATCAACTACCTATTTAAAACCTAAGATTCTTCCTGTTCAGTCGTATCGAGACATTCGTTCTTTTCCCACCTGGCCTTTCTAATATCCAAGGCAGGCCTCCCACCTCAGTTCTACACCCCTCACTCCTTCAGAATCCGGCAGCAACCTTGACAGCCAAGGTGAGAATCAACCAGCATCTCATTAAGAGTCTGGGGCACTAGTCTTCTTCAGCAGTTGACTTGTATATTCGCTCTTCCATTTCTGACATTTCCACAGCTCAATAAAGTATAAGTTGCCCGGAGTGGGGGCTATCTTCGCCAGGACCAGAGGTTTCCTCATACAAGGGTGTTTTTTTTTTCCTCTCCACTGCGCAAGAGATATAGGTATAGTTATACATACACATAATCCTTACATCTATCTAACCCTTTTATTTATGTCTTGTGTGTTTTCCTCATGCATTGGCATGTGGTCTTTTTTTTCTTGTTTGTCGCACGGTTTGGGGAACTTCTATGGAGCCAGGGGTCCTTCTATTGGGGGGTAAGTGATATCACTGCCCCGACCTCGGGTCAGGCTACAGAGGGTTCTCATCATACAAGTCAGTGGGGACCCCGGCCACACCTATCCTTTCACAGCTCAGGCACTATTACTTACCTCAAAATTAGCTCTCTCTATGCCTATTTCTGCTTGGGTCTTAGTCTGCTCTGTGTTTAGTGCTCAATGTACTGTTTTCAGATAGCCAAGGGAAACTACTGTCCTTTCATTTTCAGGTTTGCATCCACTACCTATTCTATCCTCGAGGGATGCTGTGCATGGTTTTGGAGGCCATGCCCCTCCTCATCAAGCAAGACAACCCTTTTATATGTTTTCTCTAGAAGTCTCTCCTCTACCAACCCAATCTACGATCTAACAAGATATTCTTATAGCCTGGGCTCCCACCCCGTGAATCATAACATATACATCCCTGAATGGAAAGACTGAGTATTTTGTCCCTGGGAGGCTTCTGTGGCGGTTAGCCATCTTGGCTCTTTCTACAAGAGAAAGCTCGGAGGCAGGGTTGCGTGTTACCAAAGCATGTTGAACAGCTGAGCCTGTTAATTAGACTCTCCTCTGGCCTATTTAAGCCAGGGAAATGCATAAGCTTGGTGAGGGGCCAGCAGGTTCGTGTGAGCTGTGTGTTTGGGAGAGTGAAATTGAGAGAGCATTATGCATTATAAAAAACTAATTATGTAGACATAGACATATGTCTATGACTGTGACTTCCACTAGCTCTCGTTTCTGTCAATGGAGCTGAAGCTTAACCTCGTATTACAAATGTATCCATAATTGCAGTGCTCCCTCACTATAATGCAAGTGTTGGGGAGCAGACAATATGAGTGTTGTAACCGAAGAGCTTTATAAATGGGGGAGGGAGTGGGAGGCGCCGTGGGACACATAACCACACACATCTGACTAAAATACAAAACAAAATAACTCCCTCTCTATAGTGCACATATTGTGAAGCAAAGATGTAACTTTCCGTGAATTAACCATGCATAAAGCACCATGTAATCAAAAAAGTAACATTCCCACTCCTGGAGCATTAAAATTAGCAGTTTTTAAACTATGAATAGCCTGCTAAATGGTGGTCGGGAGTTCAGTTCAAAGCGACAGACAAGCAAACCAAGTGTGAGAAGGAGAGCAGGTCAGGATAGGAGAACAGGGAATGGACTCGCCCCAGGTTCAGCTGCCAGAGCGGGGCTGAAGAGAAGCTGAAGCATCTTGTCTTCCGGAGAAAGCAACAGCTCCTCTCGCAGCAAAAAACTAAATACATTAGGAAAGATAACTATGTAATAGGCCTAATATTTATTTAGTTATAAAATGAATGCTGAATAACATCTCTCTGTTATAAAGTGCCAGCACAGATTTTCTTCAGTTCAGATACTGTATCAAAAGGGAGAGATCAAAACGGAAGTTAGACTGAGAAGTTGTTTATAGTTTGAACAACACCGGTACTGTATTTACTGTAGAAATATTGCATGAATCACTAGTATAGGGAATTGAGGGACATGTTGTAGGAGCGTTATATCCGAAAGCCTTATAGTGAGGGAGCACTGTGTTATGTTTTTCTTATCTTCTTAAATTCCTGCTACATTAACCAATTGTAAACTGCTGTGATGCGTTTGTCAGCTACCTGAGCACATGCTTACTGCTGTGACGTGTTTATCGACTGTATACTGCTGCCTAGCAACCAGTGAATCATTCTTGCTTGCTGTACAAAATCTGCCCAGCAACAAGTGAGTAAAGACAGCACGAGTGCCATAACAACAGTAGTAAATATTTTATAAAATTTTAAATCAAACAAATTTACAATGCTTCCGGACCACCACAAAAAGCCTTGTGGGCCACCAGTTCCCAAACCCTTCTATAGAACTATTTTTTTATCTAATATTTCAATTTCCTGTGACTTATCTACCATCATAGATCTGATAAAGACAACCTCTCTAGGGATTTAATGTTTTCCAAATAATAAAAAAGCCTCAGCAAATATCAATATCTGTTTTCTTTTGGGATCCAAGTATATTGCTTTGTGATATACTACATTGCTTTGTGATATCCTCCTCCTTCATATCCCACTGGTCAGCCATCTGTCACTAACTGAGATTCTTCTACTTTATACAATTACCAGTTAAAACAATCAGTAGTAGGCTGACCATATGGCGCCAGGTTTACCTGGATAGTTGGGAATAGTTCAGGTTTTTGTTTTGAACAAAATACCAATGCATCTGTTTACTGTAAGACAGTCTGTACTAAAAGTACCACCATTCACAAAGTGAGCTATCGGAAAACTTTCCCTTTGAATTTTTTGCAGTATAGTTATATCAGTACAGTGTACAAATCACACACATGCAACGTATGTTATGTCTATTTTTCATCGTTACCCTCTAAACCCAGGTTGTTTTGGTGGCTGCATTACATTGTAAATTTTGTTGTAGGCGAAAATAAGATTAAAGGTCTATTCACACCAGACACAATGTAATTTGTCCTGTGATAAAATTATACTGGCATTACCTTTCACACCAGTGGTGACAGGTGCATGTGATGTGGTAGGTGACTCTCCAATGATTGGTCATTGGCAAGTTCTCTAGCTACTGTGCGACAAAATCGCTAAAATAGACACCAATCCAATATTTTATTTTATTTTTGCATCACTTCGTTGTCGCCCTGACACATCTTAGGCAGTATGAATTGGTTATGTTATGTCATGTGCCGTACTACGCATTCACTTGTCGCATCATGTCTGGTGTGAATAGGTCTTCACTTGCTTTTCTTATCACCAAGTATAGCCTTACAGGCATGACCTTATACCAAAGAAAAAAAATATTTTTTAATATTGTTTTTCTGTTAAAGTAGGTGATTTGTTATTGTCCAAAAGATGATGTATGGGCACATTTATCATCACTAGACCCAGCACGCTTTTTTCATGAGTAATGTTTTGCACTGGTTTAATTGGCAAGACATATTAATAAAATCAAGCAATTTTTAAGCTTAGGTTCCAAACTAAATGGTAAAGAGATGGAATAATATTTTCTAAATGATTCACCAAGGAGAACTCTCTTCTTAAGCTCAATGCAATATTTACTTTTTACAGTCTGTGTCAAATTGTCCTGTTAAAATGACCTTAACATTTTGTAATAGTTGCTTTCATGACATTTAGCAATCAGTGGGTTCAATGTTAAGAATTGTTTTTGGGTTTAAAAGAGGTAAAATTAAATGTGGAGAACCACAAAATAGAGCTGGTCTGTGAACAGTTCTAAACAGCAGAGTCCGAGAGCACAACCTTAACGAAGACCAAGGTGCACTTGAAGGCCCAAAATTGTACAAGTGAAGAGAAAGCATGACAAGTCAACCAGTAGAGGATGAGTGGAGGGGGCGAGAGGGAATATAAGGGGACACGAGGGGTTGTTGAACCTAAATGAAGTGCGTGCCTATTATCAGAGAATTAAATGGGTAGTATTGGAAGTTTGGTAAATTGGTGCAAATATCTTGGTTTGGGCTTATTCCTTCTTTTGATTATCATACTGACAGGACATCAGCATAATTAAAGCAATTCAATAAGGGGTGGTTAAGATCATAGAGGCAACTTATTTTAACTGTCCCGGCTGGAAACTACTTTTTTTTGTTGTTGTTGTTTTTTATTAAACCCATCTTACTTAGAATGAATTGTCTGCTTGTTTGCAACGTTTACCATTGTCTCCACAATCAGTTTAAAGCAGGATTGCATTATATGAATGTCATTGTATACTGCTTCAAGGACCAACTTGGAAATTAAATGTAAGAGCCAAAGGGTTTTCATCATGTTTAAGTAATAGAAAAAAATACATTTGTTTAAATTGAACTGTTGTAAAATCAGCTACGTGTAGGAATATGTTCTTTGTATCGAATGTATTTGTTAAAAAAAAAAAAAAAAAAAAAAAAAAAAAAAAACCTTTGTGAAAGAATTCTTTGTGAGACATAATGTACTGATGGAATTATTCAACACTGTCAAAATATGAGGCTCTTATGAGGCAAAGGGCAGAAGAATAATCTTTATTCATGAAGGACAAAAATGTCATTTTTTTTTTTTAAATGCTGTGGTATTTTAGGTTTGAACATTGTATAACACAGAGGCACTGTGTTCAAGGTTAAAACTTTTGAGGAGTGCAAATTTGTGAAAAATAAGCCTTGTAGAGTCTAAAAATGTGGGGAACCTGAATCTAATCATACCTTAGTTTGTGCTCTCCTGTTCCTAGTCATTGCTTCACTTAGTGCGTCTACAATTTAAAAATACACTCTAATTTATATTAGCTTATTGTGTTTTTTTGTATATTCTGATATGACATGTCCTTCCAATTTTTCTTATTAAAACATTTTTTTTTTATTGTAAAAGCAAAAATCAATAAATAGAACTTTGTTATCATTTTCAAGCAGTTGCTAAAATGATTGATTATTGTGGTATTTTGCATGGTTTTCCTAACTTGGATTGAATCTTGGGGGCAGTCATTGCTTAAGGCCATTTGAGATATTAAACCAAATTAAAATAAAGTGTACACACAGTTGCATAATATTCATTGGGTGCCGGATCAGATATTTTTTTTTTATTATGGTGTGTGCTGTGCTACAGGTTGCTGATGAAATACCCATTTTGTTGGCATTTATTTTGTCTGTCAGCATGACAGCTCTTTGCTTATTTCAGTCACAACATTTATTCAGACACTTGCATGTTACCTCACTCTTTCGTAGCCTTGCTTATCTCAAGCATTAAAAACATAAAATATATTATTTTAAAATATATCATGCATTTCTCACTGTTGATTATGAAGATCACAGAGTGATCATAGTTAAAGGCAAGTACCTGTGAATAGTGATGTTTTATACAACACAAAAATTCTGCCTCGGACAGAAACAAGCGCTGCTGCTGCTGCCAAGCGCCGCTTCATAAGTGTTTTCCCTCCTTAAGCTTGTAGAGCTTATTAAGTTTCAGTGCGTCTAAGGATAAATTCAGATTGAATCCAAAGCCTAAAGTGGACCGCAAATTGGCTCTGTATTTCTGAATACAATTCCTTATTGTATGCATGAGAAAAGTGTAACAGCCACTGATCTTCAATAGTAACGATATGCTGTACCACGTTGTGCTCACGCAGCACCCAAAAAAAAACAACTAGAAAAAACAAAACCTATCCTTGAACTGCATATCTTTGGCAAATCATATTTTTAAAATCTTCAACAGAACTAACTGAACTTTAGTAAGTCGATATAATCAGTAAAATTTGTGGATTATAAAGACATTCCTAAATAAATTTACAAAATATAGATACAGCTGTATCGTTGGTCTATTAATCTTTTGGTAAACTGAGTTAATTAATAACAATAATTAATAACAATTGTCTTTCGTTGTGTGCGATGTCAGTAGCACGGCTCAGCTTTGCAGTGGGAAAACAACCCAGGCTCTCCTTATCCGCATCGTGAGGGCTCAGTACTTCACTGGCGCGGTTCGGTTGTACAGTGGAAAAAACTTGTTAGTAACTCTAATTTTGGTGCGTACCAAACCATTTCGGCTAGTACTCATGTGAGACCCTAATGTTAAATGTTACTTGAACCCCTGATTATAGTATTACACATATAGGTTTACGTAATATTATTAATTAACTCAGTTTACCAAAAGATTAATAGACCAAAGGTACAGCTGTATCTTGTATCGAAAATTGTAATGTGGGACTTGGTCCGACATAGGACCGCAAAGGGTTAAAAGGCTCTGCATATTAACAGGACACTCAGTACTCCATCTCCAGCCCTGCCCCACCCCTTGTTCACTGAATTTATCACGTACCTCTTCATAGTCGTCCATACTGATAAATCCTCTCCTGATCAACGGTTTTATCACCAAACTCCTCAATAATGCGATCCAAGTCATTATTTTATTATTATAACATCTCAAAAAGCTCTGCAAATGTCAGTGATATTCTTTGAGTGCTGGATGCGGAAACAGCTATCTTCTTTGTTTATGTCTATGTTATTTGTGTGGTGCAAGGACTATATGTATTGCTCAGCACACTCTTGAGTATCAGTCTGAGTGTCAAGAGGACTGATGGGATAGATAGGAGTGTTGGGGAAGGGACAGAGTTGAGGCGGTAGAAATACTGAATTTTGGTGATGTAGGCTTTAATGGTAGTGGGGGCTAAGTGAAGAGAATCCCTTGCATGGGCGATGAAGGCTAGAATCTGTTGTTTGTGTCCTACTCACCGAATTATGACATCTAGATACTGCAGGCTCCTCTTGTATACCTATGTTAACTTATTTATATACATGACTAACCATTCAAAAAACGTGTATCGAATATATTTATTATTCAAATCTGTACAGAGCAGAGATCTGTTGAATGCTGTGGATTTATATAGAGCTAAGGCAAGGCAATCGCTGATGACAGGGATGTCAATGTCTGCTACAAAAACGAAAAACACTAGACAGGGAAGGTGTGTGTGATCAGGGTTTAAATAGGAGAATGGTAATGATAGGCAGAAATTAAGGGTCTCGGCAACAACCCACCCCCCCCCCCCCCCCCCCCCCCCCCCCCCCCCCCCCGAGCTCCCCGACCCTTGGTAAGCCGAGAGGTTTTCACCGATCCTTTATTTCCATTTCCTACCGCTTCTGTAACCAATCTTAAAACACAAAAACTCACACAGTCAATTCACATGGCACTGCCGACCACAACTGCTGGTGAGTGGTGATGTCAGGCCAGAGTGCAGGAAATAAACAAGGGCAAGGTACTGCAGGTAAAAGACGGGCTGTGCGCCTTTTATTCAAACACAAAAATAAATAAAATATTTAAACAAACAAAAAAACATAGTGCTTGTGTCCGTCACCGTTTTGTTACACAGGCAGGGCAATCGCCTTCTCTGTTCCTATATGTTTTTACTTTTAAATTTCTCTCTCCTCTTGCTCTCCCGTTCTCCACTTCCGAACACCCACCTGGCGTGCAGAGAGCTGCAGGTTTTTATACAGGTGACCATCTCCCGATAAGCAACAAATTAATCACTTAATTAATTCAGGAGATGGCCACCTTCTGCACAAGGTTTTTAATCATTCCTGGCAGAGGGCAGGCTGCCAATCGTGCCTCTGCCAGAACACATCTAAATAAAAACCAAACAATAACAAAACAAATGCGGCTACGCCTTCATATTTAAATACACTAAATAAATACAAAAACAATAACCACGGCTTTCGCCGTCATAAACGCCCATACAATAAATAAATCATAATAAACAAATACAAAATAACACAGGGGCGGAGGGGGAGACCCCATTCTAAAAATAAATTAACAATACCGTACAGGGGTCCTCGCCCTGTCACAGTACCGTACTCTCGGTTTATGTCGATTTGCTTCAAATCATCAGAAATTCGGGCATAAACTTTTTCATTTCTGACATTACTGAGACGACGTTGTGACAGATACGTATCTGGTCACAGATACTTTTTATTCGACGTGAAGGACCTTAGGGTCCCAAATGAGTACTTTTCTGACATGAAAAGAAGAGTAGTGTGAGAGGACTGTCAGTATAAACAACAATAGTGGGTCTTTTCACCCATATTATCGCCCTGGGGATTC
Source organism: Polyodon spathula (assembly GCF_017654505.1). Taxonomy (NCBI): domain Eukaryota; kingdom Metazoa; phylum Chordata; class Actinopteri; order Acipenseriformes; family Polyodontidae; genus Polyodon; species Polyodon spathula. The sequence goes on along the minus strand of NC_054534.1, from coordinate 64,550,279 downwards.
AAAAGCAAAAACCAAAACACTCTGTCACTTTATTAGTGTTGTTGAACATGTTATTTTGATGGCACAACAGTATTTATATAAGGATATAACTAAGGGCGAAAATGTATATTATTTTAAGTAAATGTATTATTTTTTAAAACTCACATTTAAATGTAACAGCTTTCAAACATCAACACCTCCTCTCACCTCTGCTCAGTTTGGCCACTCCCCGTAACTGCATCCCTCTTCTCTGAATGGACAGCTTTAGAGACCCCTGCTATCATTGGTTGTTTTAAGTGCTTTTTAAAATAACACTATTGATCTTGATCTTATGAACTGGGGTGGTTTCACCTATAGATCTCCATTTTTTAATAACTTCAAGCAGCCAATGATGGCGCTAGCAGGGAAAGGCTGTAATTAAATTCACCCCCCAGAGATCATTGACATAGTCTCAGGAAAAAATCCAGAGGTTAGGCATGTAAGGCTCACCTTGCAAGCGTGAGTACGCTCGCTGCTTTTATGAAAAATGCTTTCCTGTTAAACATATACTGACGTATGGTACTCTTTTGCATCTTAAAGAGCAATATGGAAGTCCCCATTTGTCTTTATTGGTGTGCATGCATACCTGGGTACCAGTTATGTGAACCCCTGATTATAATATAATATAATATAATACTATTTAGGAAAATATCTTTCAATAATAAAAAAATCCACTTGCCTATAATTTGTCCTGTCAATGGGATGTTTTCCCCACAGTAGGACGCAATGGGGGGCTATTAAGACAGCTAAAGTGATGAAATCCAATTAATTGTTTCTATATAAAATTCCTATATTCATAGCAGCAAGTGCCTAATGACTGTGGATACTATAGGAAGCATGGCTTAAAATGTCAACTTCCACATAAATACCCTAGTTTGCTGATGGGGTCATTGATTACCTAAAGTTTTGTGATTAAATCATCTTCATTTCCTCCTTAGTGTCCCAAGGACTGTACTTTTCTCTCATCACACTCGCTGCCCGTCATATTTGTTGTTTTTCACCCATATTATCGCCCTGGGGATTCAAAAGCAAAAACCAAAACACTCTGTCACTTTATTAGTGTTGTTGAACAAGTTAGGTTGATGGCACAAGGATATTTATACAAGGACATAACTGAGTGCGTAAAATATATTATTTTAAGTAAATTATTATTTTTTTAAACTCACATTTAAATGTTACAGCTTTCAAACATCAACACCTCCTCTCACCTCTGCTCAATTTGGCCACTCCCGGTAACTGCATCCCTCTTCTCTGAATGGACAGCTTAGAGACCCCTGCTATCATTGGTTGTTTTAAGTGCTTTTTAAAATAACACTATTGATCTTGATCTTATGAACTGGGGTGGTTTCACCTATAGATCTCCATTTTTTAATAACTTCAAGCAGCCAATGATGGCGCTAGCAGGGAAAGGCTGTAATTAAATTCACCCCCCAGAGATCATTGACATAGTCTCAGGAAAAAATCCAGAGGTTAGGCATGTAAGGCTCACCTTGCAAGCGTGAGTACGCTCGCTGCTTTTATGAAAAATGCTTTCCTGTTAAACATATACTGACGTATGGTACTCTTTTGCATCTTAAAGAGCAATATGGAAGTCCCCATTTGTCTTTATTGGTGTGCATGCATACCTGGGTACCAGTTATGTGAACCCCTGATTATAATATAATATAATATAATACTATTTAGGAAAATATCTTTCAATAATAAAAAAATCCACTTGCCTATAATTTGTCCTGTCAATGGGATGTTTTCCCCACAGTAGGACGCAATGGGGGGCTATTAAGACAGCTAAAGTGATGAAATCCAATTAATTGTTTCTATATAAAATTCCTATATTCATAGCAGCAAGTGCCTAATGACTGTGGATACTATAGGAAGCATGGCTTAAAATGTCAACTTCCACATAAATACCCTAGTTTGCTGATGGGGTCATTGATTACCTAAAGTTTTGTGATTAAATCATCTTCATTTCCATTCCCCTAACTAATATTGAACATACTGCATAATGACTGTGGTGGTTTCATGGCACTAAGCCATTCATGAGATCTATAACCAACCTAATCAAGTTGACAAATATTTCTTCTAACGAAGTCATTTGTGTTATGGTGATAAATAAACATTTTTCTTCTGGAAATATTGCTGATGGTAAAATAATGCTACCAGTAAAATATTCTTAGGTAGTGTTCTTGTGTTCTTTCTGTTGCTGATTTAAATTTAATAACATGCTCAGTCCTGGTTGTACTCAAAAATTGCAAAATAATATTTATTGGCTCATTTAATTTCAAATGGCAAAATAATGGAAATTAGGCAAGTGAAAGAATTAATAGAATTATTTAAATAAGACATCAATATGTAAAGTGATTTAGTATACAAAACAGTTAAGGATTTACTGAAGCTAATAATTTAATTACATTCAAAAGCTTCAAAACACTAAAATAAATATAGTATTATTCTTTTTCCCTGCTATCTGAAAACTATCAATGTGTATTCTTTAGTTTTTGGTTGTCTGTTACACTTAAACTTCTTTGGGTATGTAACTTCAGCAATGAGCAAATCATTCTTAGAGAGGCAAATTAGCCAGGAGGCTGGTAGTGCTACAGTTTATGAGGCATTACATGAAACACAGTCTTAAAGAACAAGTATATCTCAAATATCTGCATTCTGCACATCCTCTCGCACTCCAAAAAAAGTTATTACAAGTACTTACCAAGGATATCTAATGTACAATGCATGTATTATAAAGTCATGCCTACACTGTACGTTGATAACTTTTTATTGATGCCTGCGACCGGGTAGCGTCAAGGCCAAGCTGTTGTGACATGCTAACGCGCATGTGCAAAACTAAACAACACATTAACAAAATAAAAAGGCACAAGGGCCAAAACAAAAGGTCTTCACAAAACTCAAGCACATAAACAGGCCTGGACAGCACAGCACAGAAACACACCTTCACCTTCTAACACCAACATTAACTCTCTCAACACCCGTGATCACCCTTTTTATGCATCTGTGACCTAATTAAATATTAATCACTGTGACAGCGTGACAGGAAATGGCTGAGCAGTGATGTCAGGCCAGAATGAGGAACAACAACAAACAGGCAAGTACTGCAGTTCAAAGCTTGTCTCGAGCACAACCACACACTGATGAACGTCTCATTAGCAATGACTGTTGCAAAAAGACACAGCATGGGAACTTATACTATTATGAAATATAATTACAGTAATAGACTATCAGGGGTTGGGGTCTTGGATTATTATTATTATTGTTAATAATAATAATAATAATAATAATAATAATAATAATAATAATAATAATAATAATATTAATAATAATAATAATAATAATAAAAGTTTCACAGAGTAAGACTGATTAAAAAAAAACATATCTGGAGAGTTTCAATATGCAAATACTAGTGTTATTTTATACAAATACTAATGGAATCTTATGTCAAGAAATTAATTGAATAACCTGAGAGAATCCTAATAGCTCACAGAATTCAGCCAAGCGCTACAAAAACAAATATAATTCAAAGTGCAATTAGATAATGCACATCCATTTTGAAATGGTTTGAGTGCTTACATTTCTGCTGGAGGAAAACCAGAACCTCACAAAGACACCAAATTGATTGTTCACTCACTATAAGCAAAAAAGACAGCAGCACCAGTCCTCACACTTGATTAAGGAAATTGCATAGTACAAAAATTGACTAAATCTTTTAAGTTCTTGACATGAAGTTATTGAATAGGAAAACAACTGCTTTTACCTTGCTGTTTCATCTGCAAATTCAAATGGGATTTGACTTTATATGTCAAACTAAATACAAGTTAAAATCACTTGCTTAATCCTAGCATTAAAATGGTAAATCTATAGCATATACCAGTAGTTTAACTTAACTTAAAGCAAAAGTATTGTATATTATTGTCATAATATGCAGTCTGATATTGTTCATTTCATGTTAGATTTTTACTGCAATTAAAATATATGGTACGGACATCATCTTTTTAGATATCCTTTGTTAGAAACTTTGTACGCAAGTCAAAAAGGAAGTTAGAAAGGCCAAGAGAGAAATAGAAATAAACATTGCTAAGGGAGCTAAAACCAATTCCAAAATGTTTTGCCAATATTACAACAGCAAGAGAACATTCAAAGAGGAGATTAAATGTTTAAGAGATACAAATGGCAAAATCATAGATGAAGAAAAAAAAAAACAAATATATTACATGATTACTTTTCACAAGTTTTTACAAAGGAAGATACTGACAACATGCTCCACATGTCATCCAGTTCCTATCCAGTTTTAAATAACTTTAGCATAACTGAGGCAGAAGTGTTAAAGGGACTAGGAGCTCTTAAAATAAACAATCCCCTGGGCCGGATGAGATCCTCCAAGTAGTACTCAAAGAAATGAAAGAAGTAATTTACAAACCGCTAACCAAGATCATGCAGCAGTCTCTTGACACAGGGGTGGTACCGACAGACTGGAAAATTGCAAACGTAATACCGATCCACAAAAAGGGAAACAAAACTGATCCAGGTAACTACAGACCAGTAAGCCTGACTTCTATTATATGCAAACTTATGGAAACTATAATAAGATCCAAGATGGAAAATTACCTATATGGTAACAGGGTCCTGGGAGACAGTCAGCATGGTTTTAGGAAAGGGAGATCTTGTCTAACTAACTTGCTTGATTTTTTTGAGGATGCAACATCGATAATGGATAATTGCAAAGCATATGACATGGTTTATTTAGATTTCCAGAAAGCTTTTGACAAAGTCCCGCACAAAAGATTAATTCTCAAACTGAACGCAGTTGGGATTCAAGGAAACACATGTACATGGATTAGGGAGTGGTTAACATGTAGAAAACAGAAAGTACTGATTAGAGGAAAAACCTCAGAATGGAGTGTGGTAACCAGCGGTGTACCACAGGGATCAGTATTAGGTCCTCTGCTATTCCTAATCTACATTAATGATTTAGATTCTGGTATAGTAAGCAAACTTGTTAAATTTGCAGACGACACAAAAGTAGGAGGAGTGGCAAACACTGTTGCAGCAGCAAAGGTCATTCAGAATGATCTAGACAAGATTCAGAACTGGGCAGACACATGGCAAATGACATTTAATAGAGAAAAGTGTAAGGTACTGCACGCATTAAATAAAAATGTACATTAAAAATATCATATGGGAGATACTGAAATTGGAGAAGGAATCTATGAAAGACCTAGGAGTTTTTGTTGACTCAGAAATGTCTTCATCTAGACAATGTGGGGAAGCTATAAAAAAGGCTAACAAAATGCTCGGATACATTGTGAAAAGTGTTGAATTTAAATCAAGGGAAGTAATGTTAAAACTGTACAATGCACTAGTAAGACCTCATCTTGAATATTGTGTGCAGTTCTGGTCACCTCGCTATAAAAAAGATATTGCTGCTCTAGAAAGAGTGCAAAGAAGAGCGACCAGAATTATTCCGGGCTTAAAAGGCATGTCATATGCAGATAGGCTAAAAGAATTGAATCTGTTCAGTCTTGAACAAAGAAGACTACGTGGCGACCTAACTCAAGCATTCAAAATTCTAAAAGGTATTGACAGTGTCGACCCAAGGGACTTTTTCAGCCTGAAAAAAGAAACAAGGACCAGGGGTCACAAATGGAGATTAGACAAAGGGGCATTCAGAACAGAAAATAGGAGGCACTTTTTTACACAGAGTATTGTGAGGGTCTGGAATCAACTCCCCAGTAATGTTGTTGAAGCTGACACCCTGGGATCCTTCAAGAAGCTGCTTGATGAGATTCTGGGATCAATAAGCTACTAATAACCAAATGAGCAAGATGGGCCGAATGGCCTCCTCTCGTTTGTAAACTTTCTTATGTTCTTATGTACAGTAAGTGTCAGCTTTGTTTGGTGCAGATTGTTGCTGGTTTGTAATGATACTACCTCCATTCACCTGAGAAGAGGGTTTTATCAGCAAAACAACATTTTTAAAAACTTGCATACAAATTATCTAGCAATTTAATTTGTACACATTTTGTACATCAGCCAATTAGCTTCCAACTATAGCGGGCATTCATACACAGTAGATGCCCGGTGGAACATCACCACATCACCTGTGAATCAAATTTAAAATCAATTTGCATAATTACTGTAGTTCACATCTGTTGGACACGCACAATTCAGTAATATTGCTCAATTCAGATATCTGGCACTGTTCAGATCAACTACAAGCAGCTCTGACAAGTAAAAAATGTGTTTGTTTAATAAAGTTTTTTCCCCTCTAATTATGTGTGTCATCCTTTATGAAAATTACTATTTTCTCGACACTTTTCTCAGTGCAAGGGCACCCGACGAATCATTACAAGTTCAAGATAAATCTAGGTTTCAAGGTGTTTTTTTTTTTTTTTTTTTTTAAATAATGAGAAAAATAATGTGCTTATAGCAGTTGTGCCCTCTCGATGAAGGCTGTACCTTGTGTCGTGCTCAACTAACACACAGTAGAGTCTTTATCTTTGTTTGTTTATTTGTTTAAAATTTCAATTTCACGCTTTTTGCATTTGTGGTCAGTTTTATTTATTTTTTTGTCTTATGTTGTGCTGCTAACAGGGTGAAACTGTAATGTTTTTCTTGAGGTTAATGATCAAAATGGCATCTCCATCTGTAAAGGATTGTTTATATGCAACTGAAAACAACCTTGCTGCAGCATTTCTCTGCTTATGATAAAAAAAAAAGAAAAACTTACAGCAATACAACTAAACAATCTTTTGTTGCAAAACATGCATAACAAGTAACATAATGCTTCTGGTGGTCTAAGGATTGTCTGCCACTTTTGCCTTTTTTGTTACTGTTTCAAGCACATTAATGCACAAAAGGTACAAGTGCCCATTATCCTCTTCATATCTCACTGATTATCAGAGATTCAGGTTAGCTCTTTTAGCATGTTATATACATCTCTAATTACAGTAATAGACTATCAGGGGTTGTGGTCTTGGTTTATTATTATTATTATTATTATTATTATTATTATTATTATTATTATTATTATTATTAGTCGTCATAGTAGTAAGAAGAAGGTTTCACAGAGTAAAAGTTTCACTACGCAAATACTAATGGAATTTCATGTCAAGAAATTAATTGAATAATGTGAATAGCTAAGGGAATTCAGCCAAGCTCTACAAAAACAAATCCGATTAAAAATGTTGCATTTGTGGTCACTGTTATTTGGTCTTATGTTGTGCTCTTTGGCATTCAATTTATCACTTAATCTGAAAATAGCCAACAATGCAGTTATATGCAGGTAAGCGACAAACTTTGTTTTTCCACATATAAAATGGATTATGGAACTCTGATTTTTCTTAATGTGATGCAATGTGATCTAAACCTCCTTTAACTATATATGATTGGAATTTTGGAATGTCATCAGGCAATCAGGATGCACTCTCAAATCATTGCAGGATGCATTCTCAAATCTAAATTCCTTTGGAAAATATGAAAGCATTCTTTTTCAGTGTTCCTAACACAGTTCTGAAGATCCACAAGGCAAGGCAATCACATGCAGGTGGAAACTGGGTCACAAACTTTGAGCTTTGATCTTACTAAGCCAGGCTGATGTTAATGAGTATAATCCTGCATTAAACAGTAAGTAGCAGAGTTCCGGAAAAAAAAAAAAAAAAAAGCGTTATATATCCCTACGTGTTACTATAACTGTTTAAATAGTGTACCTGTCATTTTCATTTTTACTGTTAACATCCTCACAGCTTGCTGCTCTTATAACTTTAAAGTATGTTTCAAAGCTCTTTTCAAAATGGCCACTCTCGTGCACTGGGGTTTAAGATCTGTCCTCTAAATCATTGCAGGAAGAACGATAAAAAAAAGAAACATAACAAATGTGATCAATAATCCTTACACTATCAGTGCACTACAGCTGCCATTTTGAAAAGAGCTTTGAAATAGACTTTAACGTTAACATTATTTAAACAGTTGTAGAAACACGTGGGACTTGTAACGCTATATTTTTTGGAACCCCACTACTTACTCTTTAACTCTTTTACATCGCAGAGACCAGACTTCAGTTTTTTCCATGTCTTGTTCTGTAGGTGACACAGGAAAGAAAGTTATAAAATCAGTTATATAATCATACCATCCAGTTTTTCTAGAGATGCTTTTATGAATGTCTTGCTCCAATCTACAGTACTATTTAAAACAAATAAGTAACAAAAAATATGCAAACTTATTAAAAAACAAAAATAAACACATATTATTAATGCATTGATTTGTTTGCTTGTATGTTTATTTCTAGCAATGTGCCTTTGTAGGTTTTACAAGTAAAGGCAAGCTTAATAGAGCTACAGTGCCAGTCCAGAAAATAACAAGCACCAAATACTGTGTCAAAACTCAAAAGAAAAACTCTAGAACTTACTGAATTGTCATTAGTTTTTTGCAATCTTTTGGCAAAGATTTTGTGTGTGTGTGTGTGTACTTTAACCGTACTGACTATTCCCACAAACAACTGCTGTACCTCTGTGGCAAGGCATAAGCCCTGAACATGGGGAAATATGAAGTTTATTGTATGTTTTGCGGCTAACACATATTGATTTAATTAATTGTTTAGCTGCTGTGGCGCTCCTCTGGGGGCGATTACCCGTCTGCGTGGAGCAGCCCCTGAAAGCAATCAACTGTTCCAGCACACGGGTGGGCGTGTCTCAGCCGAGCGTCAGTATAAAAGCATGGCGATCACTGTGATCGGGGCTGCTGCAAAGCGTGACGTTTTCACAGCACCTTTGATTTACAGTTTGTTGGACTGCATTTTATTTTTTACATTTTTGTACAGCTTTCTGTAATAGTCCTCTACGTTACCATAGCTGGTAATGTCACATGACCACCTTTATTTTACTTTTGTTTTCGTTTGTGTTAATAAATCCTGCGCGCCCGTGCCTGCGTTTCAACATCAACACCACGTCTGTCTCTCTGTGTGCTTGAACAACGGCTACCCACACACGTGACACGAGCAAGACCCTGTCACAACCTCTCATGGGAAGACTGTTATGCTGTTTGGTTTAACAAATAACACTATGTAATACAATTTTTGTTCCTGGGTAGTAAGTGTTATTTCCTAACTGCTTATGCCTCAAAAGTATAGAAAATGGCTATTATTCCCCACAAACTTTGCTTTTGTGACCAGGACAGTGATATTTTGAAATTTACTTATTTCCAATGAGAAAACGATCTTTTCGTTCACATAAAGTCAGAAAAAAACAACATATGAATCCAAATTAACATGTATTTATACTAAAGTAATACAAAAATGACTACAAAAGATTTAGAAGTGAGTAGTTTTTCAGGATTTACAATTATACTGTAAATCACTTTCACGAATCAGCCCCCAAATGTAGTCTCCCGTCATGTTCTCGTTATACTGTCCTTGGTAGTGACGTTCAAAGTCCAGTATATCCTGGTGGAAGCACTCGCCTTGCTCCTCCGAGTACGCTCCCATGTTCTCCTTGAATTTATCAAGATGAGCATCAAGGATATGGACTTTGAGGGACATCCTACAGCCCATTGTGCCGTAGTTCTTCACCAGAGTCTCAACCAGCTCCACATAGTTTTCGGCCTTGTGATTGCCTAGGAAGCCCCGAACCACTGCGACAAAGCTGTTCCAAGCCGCTTTCTCCTTACTAGTGAGCTTCTTGGGGAATTCATTGCACTCCAGGATCTTCTTTATCTGTGGTCCGACGAAGACACCAGCTTTGACCTTTGCCTCAGACAACTTAGGGAAGAAGTCTTGAAGGTACTTCAAGGCTGCCGACTCCTTATCTAGAGCTCTGACAAATTGTTTCATAAGGCCCAATTTGATGTGCAATGGTGGCATCAGAACCTTCCGGGGGTCCACCAGTGGCTCCCACTTGATGTTGTTCCTCCCCACAGAGAACTAGGTCAGCTGTGGCCAGTCCCGCCTGTGGTAGTATGCCTTGGTGTCCCTGTTGTCCCAAAGGCAAAGATAGCAGGGAAACTTGGTAAAACCGCATTGGAGACCCATCAGGAATGCCACCATTGCAGCATCTTGATGCCATCTCAGAAAAATGCAGATATGTATCCACTTAGGCAGCTGGAACTAAACTGAACTGGTGGGCTTAAGGCCCCTGTATTTATACTACTATTTATATTACTGGAAAGTTCTAGAAAGTTCTAGAAGTTACTCCAAGTGTACTCAGCACTGAATCTATCTGGAATGTTCTGGAAAATAGGTAAATTTCAAAATATCACTGTCCTGGTCACAAAAGCAAAGTTTGTGGGGAATAATAGCCATTTTTTATACTTTTGAGGCATAAGCAATTAGGAAATAACACTTACTACCCAGGAACCAAAAAAAAAAAAAAAAAAAATTTGTTACACGGTGTATTTGGCTTTGAGGCTATAACTCCAAGGGAGTTGCTTTTCGCCCTGTAATCACCAATGACTAGATATAATAAAGAAGACACTGCCTCAGGCTACTGAACTGAAGACCTAGGTTCCATTCGCTTCAGAAAAGGCAATTGTTTCTGAGCAATATTGACTTAATCTCAAGAGGTATCACTTTATTGATACCACCTTTTGGTTGGATTATTAACCTTCTACAAAACATCAAGTATACTGTTAGGAGTTCAGTTCACTATAACCACACATTCATTTAAAGTAAATTATAAAACATGACCTTGTAAAAGTAACAATAGGGGGTACAATTTAGATACAGGTCTAAATGATAAATGTGTCTTACTGGTGTAGTAGGCTTTATATCTGTTCTGGGAACACCTACAATAAAAAAAAAAAAAAAAAAAAGTGCAGTTTACACTTCTTTATGATTGTAAATCGGTAATCAATAAATTGTGTCTCTAATTACTGTGTTTTTACATAGTAGTGACTTAGTAAATACATGTGTACTTACACATCATTATGATGTTATTATGCATAGTTAAAATGTACTCAATATGTACATCTTTCTGCACGAAATACACAATTGTACCAGAAAAGGGTTAGGTTTAGAGTTATAGTTAGGGTTAGGGATTGGGTTAGATATTTGACCCCATGTCATTTAAATCTCGCCAACAGTTCCCATCACTTATATTAATAAGTATAACACAAAAGCAATTCTAATTGCATGTCTTGTGCTACATGGCAACTGCTCTTTTTTTTTTAAATTTGGAATCGCCAATTGTTGTTCTTATTTTCTCCTCAATGTCCAATTATTTTTATTTTAACCTGGCACACTGCTGCCACCCCTGCGCTGACTCAGGAGGGATGAAGACAGATACACTCATCCTCTGAAATGTGTGCCGTCAGCTGTCCCCTTCTTTTCACTCTCTGGGCCCACCATGCTGGCACGTCAGAGCTACAGCGTCAGAGGACCAAGCAGCTCCGGGTAGCTTACAGGCAGGCTCACAGGCGCCCTGCCAGACCAGGTGCACGATGAGCCGAGGACACCTTGGTCGACCTTTCGGCAGTGGAATAGCTTGGAATCGAACTGGCGAAGTCCAGGCTATAGGACGCATCCTTTAGCCCTCTTTTGGGGATATTTTGCACAGCTTATTATATACAACTCTTTTACTGTGCATTTTGCAATCTTTTTTTTTTTTTTGGTTAAAAAGAAGAAAATGCCTTTTTTTTGGATGGGGCGGGGCTTAAGCCATCTATGTAGGCTTGGTTGGAATTTATTTTCTTATAATGACCCCTACTTTTGTATGTCTTTTAGTATGTATGACTGTAGGCGATAAACACATATGTTTGAAGTGCCATTTGTGTTTGTAGCTGTTAGTTACCATTTACGTAACATTACATTATATATTTATTAAGCTTTTAAAATTACAATAGAACTCCATTAATAAGGACACATTGCAAATCCACAATCATCTTTAAGGAAACTTTATTGTAATAATATACTGTTTTCTATACCAAGATTTCATTATTTACTCTTTGGTTTTTATGTGTGTAATTCAAATAAAATCTACAGTAGAGGTCAGTTGTCATATAATGTAAAAATCCAGAATTCAGATAGGCTACAGTTGCATTCATAATTTCTTGGTAATAACATTACACTGGGTGCAAATAACGGTATCCCATTTTAGCAATACAACAAACGTTCGATAAAGTTACAAATGGTTAAAACAAGTGAATAAATCTCATTCATAACCACAAGTACAGAAAAGGCTCAAATGTTATCATAACATGCCATTTTGTTTATTGGGTCTCTGAAATGATTAAACACAGCACATTGTATCACAATGTAAGAGTCAGGACAAGAGCCAGGGAAATTTACACATCTATTCCAGATGTTATAGGATGCATTACAAATCACCTGAACGTTTGGTGAATGTTGGAACCTTTCCTGTTCAAATATGCATGGTGCTGCGATGGTTTGAATGCAACATAAGGGCAATCGATGGCTCCCATCACTCTGGGAAATCCAGCACTGTCATAAAACTTTCTTTTAATATTTTGTAGCTGCTCCTGATTAAGTGGGATATTTATATAATCTTTAACCCTCTTTATCAAGTCACCCGTGATCCTTTGAAATGACATAGAAGGACAATGCTGCCAACACCTTCATATGCAGGAGTACGGCACGGTCCTTTTTTGTCCTCCCACAGAGTTTTAAAGATGTCGACAAAATGCCCTATCCAGACAAAATCAAGTTTTTATATTGTCATCTGGTAAATCTAAGAAATTAACCCTGGTCCTGTAAACCCTCTCTCTGTATCATCAATGTCGCAGCCAGGGTCTGCAATATCAGGCTCGTATTCAAGCGCTAAAATTAAATTTGCTGCTTTAACTGCTGCCACTCCCAGCAAGTCCATGCTGTAGTTTGTTTATTCTATTCATGTTCTCCACCATGTTTTATTATTTGACAAAACATTGCCAAGTTATAAATAATGCGGAGAACATATCTGGGCTGCATTTTGCTGGCATGGACTTGGCTCCATCTTTCCTGCAGAGCGCAGGGTAACGGAAAAACACAGCTTGGAAATGATATCTAATCACAAGCTGGAGATGGTTGGTTTCAGAATGACAGTGCTCAATACACGCTGCAGAAGCTGATGTTGACTCAGGTTTGAAGACATAAGAAAGACTTTCTATGTCTTCTTGGCCTGCTCACTCACACCTGAGTTACCCTATGTTTTAATTATCCAGTTTGAATTAAGTATTTTAGTATTAACACTATTCACAATGGCTATGCTTACAATTACATTTTTTTCTAGAATGTTGATGTCATCATACTATACTTTTCTAGATTTTGGAAGCCTGGAAAGTCTAAATGGGGTAGGTTTGATTGGCAGGTTGCGGAAAAAAATTAGGATTTTGCAGACATTTCCCAGACCTGTTGGAACATTAAATAAACCTAAGTAGACAGTATTTTAGAACACTATAAAGCCTAAAAATAGTGGTACTTGCTTCCTTACTAAAACAGAGTGCTGTCATTTCTTAAAGGCAAGCATGCAGCATCCCCCAGCAGTTGACTTGCCCAACATTCAGACTGCACGTTCTGCATCCACTGAATTGCTTGGAAGTTAAAGCAAAGCCAAGTTATACAGATGTGGGAATCGATTAGAAAACAGTCCCAAAACTAGGTTACAAAGGGCAACTGGCATACTTTAATAAAGCATGTTTAATTTAGCATATTCGTTGTCATGTTATGTTATTTGTCCCATCCAATAATTTATTTTGTTACTACAGAGTCAAAACAAAGAAAACATGGCTAGTCGGGTCTAAAATTCCAACTGCGAAAAAGTAAGCAGCAGGTTGAGGCGAGGTGGCTGTGCTAGATCACTTTAGTACTGATTTAACTTGCAGACAGGAATACTTTTTGTCTGGGCTGACGTTCCAGTTTGGTTTCTGAAAGCTTTTTATTTTATGTTCTGTTCAGCAGCCTCTAGTAGTCTTTTGTTTAATTTGTGATTCTGAAGTAAAACAGTGACCGATCGTATTTTCACATGAAGATATACAAAACAATTACCTCCATCTGCATGTACAGTTTCGTTGGGAAATATCTTGATACGATCAATCACCGACATATACTTTGCTTTTTTTGCTTTTCTTCTATTTTACCTCCAATGCTGAAAACTAAATTTTAGCAACCTAAATCAAAACAATGCAGCACTGACTTTGTCCCACCCCCTACTACACATTACAGGTCACTACTGTCATTTAAATAGTAAACAAGAACGTTAACCACTTTGGAATTTTAAATTTTTTTTGTAAATGTTATTTGTGAACGTTTTTTTTGTTTGTTTTTTGCTTAAGTGCAGTGCACACAGGATGGTGAATAAGGAATAAAAAAGGGCTTCTACAGAAGGAAGATACGTAGTTTGAGTCCCTTGCGTTGTGCCGTAGTTCATTTAAACAAGGTTATTTTTTTTTTTCCAGTCTGTACCTGCTCGGTATGCATTGATCCCTATTAGAGGTGAATTTCACAGTGAAATCCACAAAATTGTGATTTAGATAGACCCCTAATTATAATAGTTTGAAAATCTAATTGGTTTGGAGATAAGAACAGAATTTTATTTAACCAGACACATTTTGTTTTAACGTGGATTTCATATTATAGTGATGCTCATGGTCACATTGTTGCGTGAGGATGGGTAATTCTAAAATAAAATAACGTAGTTAAAAAAATAAACTTCAATGGAAATAGCAGTAGCATCAGCTTACTGGCACAAGTTTAGCACAGCACATTGATCTTAAGGGAAACGTTCAACAAGTAATTATATTTAATCATCCTCCCAGATATAAAAAAAAAAAACAAGGATAACAAGTAGAATGATCCAGTTGTACGTGTTGTAAATGCAATGTGTTGTAAATGCAATGTGCATTTAAAACCAGTACAGTTCTTATGATGTGTGACATCCAAAATATTAGCATAGTCCGCCTTAATTACCAAAAAATGACACCCACTGTCTAAGATGCATCAGCTTAGATTCATTTTTTAAATACCAAAAAAAGAAAAAAATTAAATGGTGGTGATAAGCCTGTAATCACTTTAAAATTGCATGCACATCTTAATAAACATTAATCTAACTGCATGGTGTTGATTGATTTTGTTTTTATATCCCATTCTCACTTGAAAATTGTTCCTACCACGCTGAAGATAATGAGCATAATGAGAACAATTGATAGTTGTTGTGGGTTATCCTCCATAGGGTGCAGAAAAAAAAAAATCAACCACTTAACTCCAAATGAGCAGTCGCAGATAATGAGCTTCTGAGAGACATCCCAGCAGAACACTCAGCAAAAACAGTGGGTGAAAAAAGAGCAACCACTGACTAGCTGAATATAGACTTGGTCTGTCTCTTCTCAAATAAATAACCAATGAAATGAGAACAACTAGGAAGAGCCCATATGAAACAATATCATTTTTGGAGTCACACTTGAGGTGCTTAGTATGCTTCGCCTTACGAACTAATCCTTATTTTACCAGTCTCACTAGCAAGTATATACACTATTACATAAACTGTTACATTAAATTGCACTGCATCATTGAATCCAGTTAATTCAATTAAATGTCTGTGTTACACTCCAAAGCTGTTCTTTTGTATTAGAGTTGTTCAGTGTGCAACTATACAGGTGATGCAGTGCTCAGGACAATGACAAACAACAAAGTACTGGTGAAATGGTGGTTTAACAGCAACAGGAAAGAAATGGAGGGCTGGCAATACACAGTGATGTGTATTGCACAGTTCAATAAATAACGGGTTGCAGTCCTGAAATAATAGACACCGTAGTGCTCGTGGTGAAATACAATTTTAATTTGTGAATAATGGTGCAGTGCTGTTCGGGTTTGTGCTGGCCTTAAGCGACAGCTCCGGATCGTGTTAGTCGTCTAATAAATAACAAGCAGTACAATTAGACGATAAAACAAAACATTCTTGGTTATTTTATACTCATCCTTCAGCAGTTCTCTTAACCATAAACAAAGGAACAGATCACCTAGCCATGTCCACTATTTGTACTGTCAGTCATGGCCCCTTGGTTAGTGAGTGCAGCCATTTCTCCTCCAATCGGCGGTTGCCACATTGCTTTCCCTCTGGGGTGAT
The DNA here is from genome assembly GCF_017654505.1 of Polyodon spathula. NCBI lineage: Eukaryota > Metazoa > Chordata > Actinopteri > Acipenseriformes > Polyodontidae > Polyodon > Polyodon spathula. Next base: position 64,534,206 of record NC_054534.1, on the reverse strand, counting down.
GAATTAATGTACCACAGCTGTGCCCCCTTTCTAGATGGCCAACTTCCACTTAACCCTGGGAAGTAATTGTCAGGCCCTCCAGTCCAGACCACTCTGTTCCCTTTATACAACACCCTCACAAGTCGTGAGAGAGATTTATCACCAAGCAACATTCTGTTTCTGTCGCATAGCCCACCGCTCAGAGTGAAGCCGAAGGAACACTCAGCTGAATCTGCTTTTCCCATTACTCCTCCCTCCCGGGAAAAATAATCTGCATTGGTGGTCTTTCTCTGCATGGTAAATCATATGATACCTGAAAGGCTGCAATGCCAGATACCACCGAGGTATCCAGGCATTGCTGTCTTTCATTGTGCTTAACCATGGAGTGGGGTGTGGTCTGTGACGATTTTGAATGAATGTCCCAGCAGGTAGTATCGTAAAGAGTGAGTAGCCCATTTAATGGCCAAAAAACTCTTTTTGACCATAGAGTAGTTGCGCTCCCAAGGGAGCATCTTTTTACTGAGGTACATGATGGGGTGTTCTACTCCATCTACCATTTGGTACAAAACTGCACCCAAACCAACATCCAAAGTGTCGGTGTGGACGATGAATCTCTTAGTAAAATCTGGTGTGATGAGAGTGGGGGCCTGGCAAAGTCTCTGCTTGAAAGTATCAAATGCCCCCTGACATTCTCCTGACCATTTAATGAAATTTGGAGCGCTCTTTTTGGTGAGGTCAACTAAAGGATTGACCACTGTGTCATACTGGGGGATGAATCTTCAGTAATAACCGGCCATCCCCAGTGGAGACCTCATCTGAGCCTTGGTTTTGGGGATTGTTGCGCATATCAAAGCCTGGACTTTCACCTGACCATTCCCCATTACAAATCCCAAATATTGAGTTTCTGATTTAGCAAACGCAGATTTTCTCAAGTTGGCGGTCAGCCGGGCTACACTTAGAGACTGAAGGACGACTAAAACTCTAGCCAAATGCTTTCACCAGGTGGAGCTGTAAATAACCACATCATCAATATATGCTTCCCAATATTCACGATGTGGGTGTAAGACCTGGTCCATCAGTCTCTGAAAGGCAGCGGATGCACCATATAGCCCAAAAGGCATGGTTATGAAATGGAACAGTCCTTCAGGAGTTGAAAATGCGGTTTTCTCTCTAGAACTGCCAAGTATCCCTTCATCAGGTCCAGAGTGGAGATAAACCTCGCCATTCCCAGTCTATCGAGTAGGTCATCGACCTGAGGCATGGGGTAGGCATCGAACTTGGCAATAGCTTTTACCTTACAGAAATCAGCGCAGAAGTGGTTGGTGCCGTCCTTTTCAGTGACAATCACAATCAGACTGCTCCACTTGCTCCTGGAAGGCTCAATCACCCGAAGTTCGAACATCACCAGTACCTCTTTGCTAATGCCACTTTATCAATGTTCTGGGATCTGGTAAGGTCTCTCTTGCACCGTGACACCTGGGGGAGTGATAGTAGCATATTCAGCAAGGATAGTTTTACTGGACAAGTCAGGAAAAACATCATTGAACGCCTCAATTAACTTATGCAGCTCTCTTTGTTGATCTGGAAGTAACTGTTCCCCCATTGGAATGTTTCTGGTGCAAGGAGCCTCTAGACAGGGGTGTAAATCATCCTCTATCTTGTCTGGGGCTATAAATAAGGCCTCCTTTGCCTGCCAGGGCTTTAATAAATTTACATGATACATTTCCTGTTCATTACGGCGATCAGGCTGTCTAATTTCATTATTGTCCTTTCCTATAGCCCGAGTCACCTCATATGGCCCCTGACATTTAGCACACAGTTTTGATTCCATCGAGGGAAGAAGCAGCATTATTTTATCTCCTGGTCCAAAGGTCAGAATTCTTATGTTTTTATTGTACTGCTGCTGTTGCTGGTGCTGACCCGATTTAAGATTGTCCTGGGCCAAACAACCGACCAAATCCAGACGATCTCTCAGTGTCTGCACATGCTGCACTACACTTTTGGATGAGCTTTTGTGCTCTTCCCACAACTTTCTCAACAGGTCGAGGATGCCACCAGGCTGTAGGCCATACAAGAGCTCGAAGGGGGAGAACTCTGTAGAACTCTGTCACACCTCTCTCACTGCAAAAAAGGTAGGGGAGAAGCGATGCCCAATGTTTCTGCTCTAAGCTCAGAAATTGTCTTTAAGGTCTGACTAAAGCGCTCCACCAAACCATGTCTGTGGATGATAAACAGATATACTGATGAGATGTATCCTTAATATTTTGTAAACTTGCTATAACATGTTAGACAAGAAGTTGGTTCCATGATCAGTCAATATCTCTTTGGGGATCCTTACTCTCGACATAATCTGGACTAGCTCCTTGGCTATTGCAGCTGCACTAGTGGCCCACAATGTAACTGCCTCCGGGTATCGCACTGCATAATCTACCACCATTAATATATGTATATACCTGGAATCAGAAGGTAGTAAAGGGCCCACTATGTCCATTGCAATGTGCTCAAAGGGAGTGGAAATAATTGGCAGTGGAACCAAAGGGGCGGGGCGGACTTGAACTGGCGCTACTCTCTGGCAGTCTGGGCATTTGACTACATATTTCGACACTTCATTATGAAGCCCTGCTCAATAAAATTGAGCCAATATATGTTCCCTTGTTTTGTAAGCTCTGAGCTGCCCCGCAAAAGGGATATTATGCGCCAGCTTCATGAAAAGACAAGACAGGGGAACCATCAATTGTGTTACAGGCTGTACTGTGCCCATGGCAAGGTTTACCCTATATAATAATTGCCCCTTGATTATGAAGTGCGGATATACTAGCGCCTCAGCGCCATCAGTTCCAGTATGGGGGTCAACATTTCAACACTATATCGATATTTCAAGGCGTGAGAGAAATGAGAAAAAGCTGATGAAGAGAACATCGCTGGTTTGGTAGACGGTGCTTCTGACAATGTCGGCCTTCAACATGACCTGCGGGAAGCAGACGATTCGAGACCAAGTGATGCAGGTGAAACAAATGCAATCGAAGCAAGTAAAGTTAGCAGCAATCCTGCATTGTGGACTAAAATTGATGACACTTTCAGGAGATTTTGGATTGTTAAGGGTTCAGTTGCTTGTCAAAATAAAAACGTAAAAAAAATGATCTGCTTCTGCTCGCATTTGTGTCTGTTTTCTTGTTGGCTGCACAATGGTGAATCTGTCACATGGGACTGGTTTATTTACTCACCATCTTCTGGAAATGTTTACTGCTTTGCCTGCAAACATCTTTCAACCAAACTGTATGCCTTTATCGAACTATTCAATGATTGGAAACACTACTGGAGAGATGTCTTGAAGGTGTTGTAGCAGTTATTAGATTCTTAAGTGAGCATGGATTTGCGTTCTATGGCTACTATGAGCTGTAAGGATCACCACATAATGGAAACTATTTGGGGATTTTGGAGCTGATTACTCAATTTGAACCATTTTTGAAAGAGCATATGACTAAATTCAGACAGGAGGTAATCCTTCTTATCTGTCGTCAAGTACTAGTGAAGAATTTATTGATTTGAAGGGGCAGAAAATTAAAAACACAATAGCAGCAGAACTGCAACAAGTCAAATACTTTTCAGCGATTGTGGATATGACATCAGATTTATTGTATGTTGATCAGATGACTTTTGCATTCAGATTTGTCAATTCAGAGGGAGAAATTATAGATCGATTTATTGGATTTGAGCCACTAGAGAAAGATACAGGTGCAAGCTTTAACGACTTCTCCAATTACCGTGGACAATCATTTGACAATACCAGCAATATGTTGGGCGATACAACGGTCTGCAGGGACATCTAAAATGGCTAAACCCATTTATGCACTACGTTCCTTGTGCTGCCAATTCTTTAAATTTAGTGGGCGTTAACAGTATTAACAACAGCTGTTCAAATGCTATTAATATTTTCTGGTTTCTACAGTTGCTATATGCTTTCTGCTCAGGGTCCGCATATCGCTGGAAAGAGGTTTTTCATAATGAAGGTAGCCAGTCATTCTTGACACTCAAAAGTCTGTCAGACACAAGATGGAGCAGTAGCGCAGATTCCATGAAAGCTCTGTCTGAGAACTACAATACAATTCAACAAGCCCTAGAAGACCTGTCAAAAGATATGAACCAGTCACCTGACAGCCGACTGGAAGCTGCTTCCCTTCAGAGCAAGATGAAACAATTGGAAACCACCTTTATGGCACAATTTTGGGACATTGTTCTTCAGCGGTTTAAAATGACTAGTTTGCAGTTACAGAAAAGTGACATTTACCTGAATACAGCAGTTCAGTTATTGCAATCACGTGAATCATTTGTGGCTTCTCTGTGAGATTAATTCCATAATTTTGAAAATGGTGCTAAAATCACATATAAGACTGTTTGCAGATGAATCGGGAGAACCTGAGACCTTACTTGAGGGAAGCCAAAAGTTTCACACTGAGGCTTTCTATGTTGTAATTGACCAGTTATTAGCTTGTTTCATCACCGACTGGGTGCCTATAGGATGCTGAACGATTGCTTAGGACTACTGTTTGAACACATCTTGTTGGACATAACTGACATTTGTAAGGGTGCCGCTGAACTTGCTGCAGTTTACCCCAATGACTTGAAACAGAACTTTCCTGATGAACTCATACAATTCAAATTATTGATGCAGGATAAGCCAGACAAATCTTCTGCCAAATTTCTGCAAGTTTTAATGAAAAGTAGCCTTTATTCAACATTTTCTAACGTGTACATTCGCTCTTAGACTTTTCCTGACCCTGCCTGTTACAAACTGTGAAGCAGAACGTACATTCTCGATGATGGCAAGGATAAAAAAATGAACTGAGAGCAACAATGCATCAAAGGTGTCTGAATGCCTTGTCTCTAATGGCAGTTGAGTCAGAACTGGTGTGACAAATTGACACTGATGACATTGTACATGATTTTTCCTCTCTCTTTGCTCGGTTTTGATTTGCTTTATTATTAATGTAATGCAATGTGTACACATTTAACGGGTCTATTTTTGAATACATTTTGATAATTTCATGTTTTTAATAGGGTGTGGAGGCCTTCAATTTTCTTTGTGCCCAGGGCCCCAATAAATCTTAATCCATCTCTGTCTATATCTCTATTCCTCTTGAATCCACAACCCTCTCTCCCTCCTCATTCACCAAGAATCTCAGTGTCACCCTCGACCCCTCCCAATATTTATTACAGGTCATGAGACACGTGCATCAACATATGAAATTAACAGACTAATTTAGAGAAAAGCAATAGGCAAGAGTATGTCACAGATTTTTTTACACCTTAATTGTGACAAGACTGAGGTAATGCTTTTAGATACTCCCTGCCAGCTAGGTAAAATCAGTGCTTTAAATCTCTCTGTTGATGGAACCATGCTTGAGTTCAGATCGAAGATGAAAAATTTGGGTGTGATTTTTGATCCTGGGTTAACTTTTGAATTGCATGTCCTGAATACTGTCAAGGTTTCCTTTTTTCACCTTAGAAATATTGCCAGATTGCATCCCATGCTTTCTCTATCTGCAGCTCCATGCTTGTTTTCTCCAGGATCAATTACTGTAATGCCCTGCTCGCTGGGGTGTCTAATAGCATCCTCAGTAAAATTCAATTTCTTCAAAACAAAAGCAGCCAGAATTTTGTGTCGTCCTGCTCCCGCTCAAGAGATCACATCACTCCTGTTTTGGAGGCCTTGCATTGGCTGCCTATCAGGTTTAGAATTCATTTTAAAATTTTAATGCTGACATTAAATAGCTCCTGTCTCCTTATTGGTCAGATCTTTTATCTTTTTGCACTCCCACTCGCAATCTCTGCTCTGCTGATCTCAGACTGCTGTGTGTCCCACCTGCTTGCCTGCGCTCTATGGGCTGCAGGGCCTTCTGTTGCTATGCCCCCAAATTATGCAACTCTATTCCACTAGAGATCAGGGACTCAGCTTCTTTGAGTGTTTTTAAAGTTAATTTAAAGTTAATTTACTTTTTTAGAAAGATGTTTTTATGTTTGTTTTATTTCCTTGTGTTTTTTTTATGCATAATCTGTTTATTTATTGCTGTACTATTAATTGTGGAGCGCTCTGAGATGACTGCTTTTAAGGGCGCTGTACAAAATAAAGTTTATTATTATTATTATTATGATGATGATGTTAATAAACTATAATAATAAAGTAACAAGCAAACTAATGTTAATAAAACAATCAAACGAAATTAACACAGCACCTCTACACGCTTTAAAAAATGCAACGGCAGCTCTAGATTAATTATGAATACCTGTACAGGAGCAATATTCAAGACATGCATAACATTATTTAACAGAATAGTGACGCAACTCACTAGAATGTATGTCTGATTCAGGTTTTTTGAGGAGCTTGAACAAGTTCCAACTTTTTGTAGCAAGAGAAACAGCTGCGCATTTCTTCATTAGTTCACATGCCGTTGTGTAGCGATGAGGTGCACTCGTGGAAATCAGAACACAAAACGAGGCAATGATATGACAGCAGTTCTGGAAAGATTGAATATACCAATCAATGCGTCTCAAGACATTCTCATGATGACAAGTCACATTTGAAAAAATTGAACAAAACATTTGAATTTAAGTCTGATGATGAGGAATTATCAGGTTACAAAACAGTAAATTATCAGTTCTGAACGAATCGCTAGTGGTGCCTAAACGAAGTTCCTGTTCCTTTAGGCAGAGCATGTACAGTGGCAAAAATCTTTAGGTAAAGTGTTCTCTTAGGAGATGTTTTTTATTGACTGAGTATTTAATTACTCTTAAATATATTTGAATCATTAAACAATATTGCAACTAGTGTACATGGCTGAAAATTCTAATTAAATGTTCACTGCTGTAGCTGATTCCCAGTTACATTACAATTAATGTTTGTTACAGCAGGCCTTATTCACAAAGTTTCAAGTTATTATTATTTTTTTCTTTTTTTTTAATAAATTTTCTGCTGATATATAAACAGAGCATTTTACTTGTTTCTCTATCTCTTATTAACCATACATGTTATTAGGAATTTCATGTACAATAATCTCAAGACAGGTCTCATAATTCTCTCACTGTGTAGCCATGTATAAGAATGCTTTACGTAAACAATATAAAATTCAAAGCATGGAAATAGCGCAATATATTGGCCTGTATTATCTTCACAAAGAGCAATGTAGAAAAAACAATTACCCCTTTCATCAGTGCACTTTGCTCTTACATTTTGAAGGGCAGGGGACAATAGCCAAGCCTACCCAAAAAATCATATTTTTTAAGATGATTTCATACAGTTATAATGGACTGTGGCAAAGTGGTTGGTAAGGGGAACAGATGTCGCGGTGATGCGGTGCAGGAGTGATGAACAGACAACAGTGATTCAGTGAAAAAAAGTGCTTTTATTTGTAATCCAGGTCTGGTGACCGTCAAATAATAAATTCCCGGCTATACACAACGATGTGTAAAGCGCGGGGATAACAAAGCAGGGCACAGTCCTGAACAAAACGAACGCACGGTCACCAGTCCTGGGTGCGTGAAGACACGGAAATGTTGTGACTGTTCTGTGCAGTGGTGATCCGGATTGTGCTGACCCTGGTCGACAGCTCCGGATAGGTGAGTTAACTGTCTGGTGGTGCAAAACGCAGACAATTACAAAACAGACAAAACCCAAAACACAATACACAATACGCTCTTCTCTTTCTGCACGAGAGCTCCTCTCTCGCTCCTTCTCTCTGCTGAGCTTTTACCCAAACAAAGGAAAAGATCAGCGTTACCCTGGCCCCTATATGTAATCCCGCATGATATCTAGGTAAACGGTTGCAGCTGCCTTATTACTTGCAGCTGCCTCTCGTTTACCTTTCAAATCAATACGGTTTTACAACAGAGTCGCGCTTCTGTCCAGGCTGACCCACTTCCCTGACCCGGAAACGAACTGTCAGGCCAGCCCTTCCAAATACTTCTCCTCTCGTTCTTTAGCGTCCTCACAGGTCGGGAGGAAGATTCATCACCAGAACTCATCTTTCCGTCACATGGACTAAGAGCTGACTCATATTTTTCAATGAAGATATCATATCATTACATATCATATATGTTAGATCGGTCACTAATATCCTGTCTGAATATCTGAAAATAAAACCCAGTTAACAATTTAGAATAATAGCCTTTGTAAAATACTTTAAAGTAAAATTCATTCTATTACAGAACACTGTGTATTGTTCTACAAAAACATATTTTTTTTTAATAAAGTGTTTTGCTGAATTTAATGTTCAAACTCTTTCTAAATTAAAACACTGGTCCTATTACGGCTTGCAAAACAGACCATACTCTAAACTGCATAATTGTACATAGATACCCAAACTTCCAATCTATACATTGTAAAACAGTAAATCCAATCCAGTTCAAGAGCATTTAATTTGTACATCTGGCTTCAGAATAGATTTGACCTCTCACCATGTATTGTACCAGCTTCAACAGCATTACATATGATTTTACAGAAAATTGATTATTACAGTTGAAATTAAAATGCACAGAATATAAAAATGTGGGGTTAGAAATGATTAGATTCAGTTCATCATGACTGTGCTTGAGATTTAGTTTGCATTTTTTATTTTGGCATTGTCATATCACAGTGAAACTTGAAGGATATTTCTCCAGCTCTCAAAATGTCAAAAAATGGAAGGCCTTTAAGTTTAATGTTGAAATTACCTGTCAGGGTTGACAGTATTTTGAAAGAGAAGAAAAATCTTGCTTTTAAGTGACACAAATACTGCCATTGGCATAGAACCAATGAAATATAAACTATTGTCCTCTCTCTCTCTCTCTCTCTCTATATATATATATATATATATATATATATATATATATATATGTGTGTGTGTGTGTGTGTGTGTGAATATGAGAGAGAGAGAGAGAGAGAGAGAGAGACTGACTTTTAAAGGTCCTTGTAGCAAAGTGGTTTGCAGTGCTCGGGAATGATTTGAAACAACACAGTTCACAGTTAAACCGCTTTTTATTTGGCACTAAACAAGGCACATACAAACACAACACAGTCACAAGTCCAGAGTGATTGCTCTAAATGAAAGTGGTGATTTACAGGTTTATACGTGCACAATAGCAAAGTGTAGTCCTGGTTTAATTGCTGGCTGCTTAATTACAGCTCCCAGATACTAGCCTTCTACAAACGACAAATGTAACGGTTTAATAGAGAAACACAACAACACAAAGACACAGTTTCTTTATAACACGTACTCCTTCACTGGTCCTTTCATAACCATAACAAAGGAACCACATCACCTGATATACCCTCAGTCACGTCCCTTTCGGTAGTGAGTGCAATTAGGTATCCTCCAATCCATGACTGATACATCGCCTACCGCATTAAGGTGATGACTTTTGCCATTGTGACTCCACCCCTTTTCTGGATGGCCGACATCCGACTGACCCTGGAATGAACTGCCAAACCATCCAGTCAGGGGCACACTGATCCTGTTATACAGTGCCCTCACAGGTCGGGAGGAAGACTGTTGACTAGGATTCATTTGATTCATTCTGTCATAGTCCTTTTTTGAACATTGGTATAATCCATAAAATCATAATACAGTAAAAAGCAAATTAAAAACAAAAAAATGTACTCTACTGTAAAAAAAATGTTATCAGAAGAACAAAAAGACCAATAAAAGATTATAGAGTAATCTATAATATATGATGAATGAATATGATGATATACATATATTATTTTAATTAAAAAAGAAAATGGGGTTTGCCATCCTAACTCACAGCACACAAGGTGTCTCCCACACCACACCTCTCCTGGAAGCCTTCCAGGTTACTGACTGTTTTAAAATAGTCAAAATATGATCCGGCTGACCACCAGCACCCTGAACTGCACCACGACATTGGTCAGCCCAGATCCAGAGAGTTTGCTCTTACATAATTTTACAATTTGCCAGTTTTGACTGACCCATTATAAAATTAATTAAAACATCCCTGTTTTTATTTAAGAAATGTAGGGGACCCCAAAAAGGAATAATTATTTATTAAAAACAAAGCCTTGCAGAAGCTCCTGTATGAGATGAAAAAGTGAGTTCAGTCTTTCACTCTCGTTAAACATGTGGAAAACAGTCTCCTCTGTAGAGCAAAAACAGCACTCTGCACTGATACTGGGATTAACCCTGTGTAGAAACCTGCCCGTAGACACGATACAGTGCAGGATCCTCCATTGCAGGTCTCCCTCTCTCTTGCTGAGGGACAGCTTGTAAAGCACTTTCCACTCTGGCCCCTCCTCTACTGACAGATGAGCCCTCCACCTAGAGTCTACCAGCCCACGCAAGTGGTTGAACTGAGCTGCACACACAGCTGATACAGCTTTTTACTCTCTGTTGTGTGAAGGGTTGTTTCTTTAAGGGTGTTAAAATTAAACAGTGTCGCGCTGTTTCCTACATCTACCTCTCCTTCCTCACCTATTGCTGGAGACTCTAGCAGCCCATGGAAGACAGAGCCCTGTCTATGCCCTGTGCAGTTCCTCCCTCAGGCCTCTCTACCCTGTGAAGAGGCAGCTTCTTAGCCCACTCGTTTTCTCTGCCAGCCTCTCCAAATGCCAGCCCAGCCGTTCAACCAGCTGGGCAGCAGTTAACCAGAGGGAGAGCTTTAGATCCAGCAGATGGGCCAGCCTGGTCACTCCTGCCTTCGTAAAGCTGGCACAGAGCACCATCGACTGAAATAACTGCACATGGATGAGTGGATAGAAGAACAGAGGCTCCTCCAGCAAGGACCGGGCTGTCAGTGACCCCTCATCTCTATCCACCCTCACTGCTCACCAGGCAATAAAAACACATCAAAAGATGGGGCCTGTCTTGTCTAACCTAGAATTTTCAATTAAAAGCAGGTGCTTGTCAAATCCCAGTCCCCCAGTTGCTGAGGAGAAAGGAAGCCATCTTTCTCCAATGATCCTCCTCCCCAGTGTGCAGGAGCCTTTTAACTGCCTGCATTCTGAAGGCTGCCACCCTGCTGGCAATACTGACCAGCCTCTGCCCCCCCCTCATCAGTGGGTAAATAGAGAATTGCTGGCTTCAGCCATTGTCTCCTGCTCCAAAAGAAATCCAGCAGCACTTTCTGGATCTCCTCTGCCATGCCCTGGGGAGGGTCCTATCTCAATGCCTCAGGTAGAACAGGAGGAGTGGGGTCGGGGCTCAAGCCAACTGCCCGACAGGCAGGTATACATTTTGCCCAGTTGATGCATGCAGAAGACGCTCTCTGAAATGTGCTCAAGACTCTGCTGTACTGCCTGGATGTCTGTCACTACACACAAACACATTTACATCCTCACTGCCACTGGGAAGGATGAGGAGGGTATTGCCCAACCAGCCAGCTTAACCCTCAGCAGGTGCAGCAGTGGCTCTATGGCCAGTGAGCAAAGCATGCCAGACAGGGAGCAGCATCTCTGAGTGAGACTGGGACCAGATATATTGTCATGTGGTGGGATGCAGACACCTTCAGATGTCAATCAGGTCACTGGACTCTAAAACTGCAGCCAGCACTCTTATGAATTGAGTATGAGGTTCTTCATTATTCCTATCTATGTTAAAAACAACAGTACAGTTACAATCCCCACACAGCACCACCACATCATCATTATCAGTGTTAAAAAGAGCTTGCTTCAATTTATTAAAACATAAAACTTATTCCCTTCCCTGATTAGCAGCACAAATATAAATAAAACACAAACACAGTATCGCCCAGCCTAGCCCACATTTTTAACAGCCTCCCTTTTTCAATTTCATTAATGTCTAACTATTCCTAGGCTGGGTTTAAAAAGCACCAGTGCTGGAGCCATGGTTCTTAACACCCGACCCTCTCCACTCCACCAGCCAAACCACCTTCTTCTTCCTGTCAGAGTGCGTCTCCTGTAAAAACACCATCCCCGCCCACTTCTGTTTTAAAAACATTAAAAGCTGTGCCCTTTTAAAAGACTAGTCTGCAGCCATTCAGGTTTAAAGAGATAAAAACACACTTCTCCATGGTAATTAAAAGGGTTAAAACAAGTAATAAATTAGAAAATTCACATTAAAAATAGCCATTTAAAAAATTATGTTTTAAAGCATTAGCGACTTCTCTTTTTATCACTTGTAGAATTTTCTTTAAGTGGTACTGTGGCAGGCTGGCGAGTGGATAGAGGCCCAGAAACAGTCTGCAGTTAAAAAAAAAAATCTAATTTTAAGCAATTTAAACACAAAAAGAAAGATAAAAAAACAAAACTTACAAAAATAACAATTTCCAGGCTGGGCAACGCCTTCACTGGATTCAAACTTTCCGAACAACCAAAAAACCAACCTACTTCCTCAGCTCCCTCCTCCTTAATGGGAAGCAGAGATCTCCTTTTATGTCAGGTGGCTGGGTGCTGATTGATCGTTAATTAAACTAATCATCGAATCAACCCCAGCCACCTGAACACAATGAAGCCAGGCAGGTAGGGGAATTTAACCCCATCCCTGCCAATTTCTAAAGAGCAGAGCTGTCCTCTGCCACAGGTACCTTTTTTGCTGGTCGATTTCATCCAAAGACGCCTTTCTTATCATAACATGCGCCGCCTCCCTATCCCTCTGCGGGCACCAGGAGGGACAGCCACCCTGGTTTGAGACTGCAGACTCCCCTCCAGTACACTCAGAGCTCTGCCCCAACTCCCTTCTGCTAGACAGTTCTGGAGCTTCTTTATTCTTCTTTTATTTTTTTCAATACAACTTTAAAGTGTCTTCAGACATGCTGCATTGTATATTTGGCATTTGGCTGTAGCTGGGTCTCTTTAATCCGATCTTCTGGGTGGGCTGAGCTTTCTCTCCCCTGGTCTCTTATGACTCTCATGTGGGAGCCGTCTCTTTCTCCCGCTCAACATCCCCAACCCCTACCACCTTTTCTATTGCCAGCAGGCTCTCCTCCACCGACAAACCAGGGTTCGGTAAACAGCTTACCTTGTGTCAGTGGGTGAGAGCATAAATATTTATGTTAAAAATAAACTGAAACACTTACATAAATATTATAAGTATTAAATAAATAAATAAATAAATATTACTCCTACCACCCACGGTGATTAGCACTACTAAGCCTCTCATGTCGGAAACTCCTCCCACCGGTCCTACAATTTTAGGTTTTTATATATATATATATATATATATATATATATATATATATATATATAATATATATATATATATAGATAGAGAGAGAGAGAGAGAGAGAGAGAGAGAGAGAGAGAGAGAGAGAGAGAGAGAGAGAGAGAGAGAGTTTCGGCCACGTTCCACACTTATTTCTGCAGGGATGGAATTTTAACCCCATCCCTGCCAAACAAATTCAAAATACACAGAACTTGATTTACAACAAAAGCAAACACAATCACGCTATTTACAAAATCAACTGTCCAGGGCTCCTGCCCTGCCACACTAACCCTGTTCTTTTTCAGATACAGGTCCTTGATTAATATTTTTGTTATGATTATCTCAGTTGCTTGTTTAATGTAAACTATTCTGTGAGCTTTTGTGTGCAATGTGGAAACCAAACAGTATTATTGAATTAACATATTCAGATGGGATTAAAAACTGTTCCGTTATAACTGTGCATTCATAATTTGTATACGTATGAAAATAACATAAGGCAATAATAGAGGTGCTGTAATGACAGCGCTGAAGCAAGTATATGGGGGATTTATGTGAACTTTTCATAATATTTTCCCTCTTCAGTGGTTGTGACATTTTTAATGTTTTATTTAATGATTACCTCTCATTTTTGTCGTATCAGCACATTATTAAGTGCTCTCTATAGATGTGTTTATTAAATTAAAATATTGAACTAAAAGAATGCCCCTTTTGACATGAGGCATCTCATTTTAAAACTGAACACCTGTTTAATATGATGGGAAGCAATTAATCACAAGCATCTAGTTTATTTAGTGTTTGAATATGGTGGCTAAGATCAATTAAGACATATCTCAGATTGTCTAGAATGTTTATTAATTTATCGTTGAACATTGAAGCTAGAAATTGTTAAATACTATAAGTAGACAAGGCTAAAGCACACATTGATAAATAGAGTACTATATTGGTGTTATCCTTTTATTCTTAAAGGGATTGTAAAATAATTCCATAAATCTATACCTGTTGTACATTTCCATTCATTATATAGGTTTCAAATGTCCAGTTTTAAAAAAAAAACAACAACAAAAACAAAACCTACACTAGGTTAAATGCAGTTCTGTTTTCAAGCCATGCTTTCAGTTAGTATTGTACTTGCTTGGTCATTTCACCTGGAGGGTGACATTTTTCCCCACCGTTCAATGGCTTCTTTCTGGTCAATAACAATTAGCTTCTTCCCCTATGACTGACATGCTTTAAGACAGTAACATTCTTTGACCCAAAAGACACTGCTGTGCAAGATTGAGGAAGTGCAACTGTAAAAGATATCCTGATATATGGCAAGCCAAATGATCATTTCGAGATATCTGTAAAACATTTAGAAATATCTTAATTTGAATTCCAGATATCTTTAACTGTGCAGTTTTTTTAAGATATCTAAACTTAACTTAAATATATTTGTAAATCAATTTGAGATATCTAAAAATGAAATAAAGATATCTCAAACTGATCTACAGATATCTTTACAGATTATGGAAACCATATGGACTGTGCTAGCATGGCAAGCCAAACTTTCATTTAGAGATCAATGAACAGAAAGTTATTTCGAGATATCCTTAAATGAACAAGAAGTTATTTTAAGATATCTTGAAATGATTTAGAGATATCTCATTTAAAGCTCCATTTAAAGATATCTGTAAATCATTTTGAGATATCTCTAAATGTATTTTAGATCTCTTAAAATGATTTACAGATAATATTTCAAAGTTTTTATTGAATCACACTACTCAGAATGTTCCAGAACTGTCAAACACCTAATCTATGACTCTATTTGAAGGTAATTGTCTCTGGAATTATAATTCAAAATACATTTAGATTCAATATCTAAAATAAGAAATTGAGTAGTATTTCATTTTTTTTTCTTTTTCTTCAGATGCTTGAAAAGGATGAGAAAAATTGTGCTGTTGACGGAACGCACACACCTTTATTTATTCATTTGTTTTTTATTTGTTTGCTTGGTAAAAGTGGTTGCCACATTCATTGCATTTTTTCATTTACTGCTTTATCACCATATCTTTTGTTTTTCTATACATTTTTTTTTTCTGCTGCTGTTGACTTGTTGACTTTGATAAGTTTTGTACATGAATATTATTTTCTTCATGATACCAAATTATTGAAAGTCCGGTAATGTACAGTACATATATTTGTCAAAAATTGTATTAGTGACCTCAATTTATTGATTTATTTATTTGTTTTTGCTTTGACTTGCTGTACGTGGTTGAATTCTATAACTCTTATATACGAATATTATTTTCTCCATGATAGCAAATTATTGAAAGTCTGGTAATATACAGTACCGTACTTGCCAACATTTAGAAAATATAAAAAAAAAATACTCATTATCATATAATAGACATATCCGCCCCAACTCAACACTACACGACCAACATGACGGTAAAAACTGACATAATGAAGCATTCTTACCTTTGTATATGTTAGTGATCAGTAGATGAGTCAGCCGCACGAAGAGCACAGTGTTTGGTTATCACTAACTCTACTGTGCAGAATAAGTGACTTTTTTTTTTTTTGTCTATGGGTAAGTATCGGGAGCATCGGGGCGCGGGACATTTTCTAGAAAATCGGGACTGTCGCGACCATATAGGGACTGTTGGCATGTATGCAGTACATATATTTAAATGTCAAAAATTAAATGTGTCCTCAGTTCCGTTTTAAATTTTTTTTTTTTTTTAAGGTAAATAGTTTTTGCTATGACATTGTAATTTGTATTTTTTGTAATTTTATAATCCTGTTTTTAGTTTTTGCTCACATTGTAATTTGTATTTATTGTATTCTTCCTGTAAAGTGCTTTGGCATGGCATTGCCATGAAAGGCGCTGTATAAAAATAAATTGGTTGATTGATTGACTGTTGAATTGTTTTGTGTGTGGGTGTCGAGTTTGCAGGTTTGAAAGATGGTTGGAAGGAGCTGCAAGAAACTGATCCCTGAAGATCACCAGAAAGCCCCTTGATCTCGAGGATACCAACACCCTTTTCCTTGAGGGCCACGAGGGGATGGATCCACTGGAGGAGGACAAGCTGGATGAGGAAATGCTGATGGAAGATTGTAAGATGAAGAGAAAGAAGCTGTTCCAGATGAGCCCCAGCCCAGCACTTCCACTGTCAAGCAATTGCATTGTTCACAGTATTCATTGTTTGATATGTTTTGTTTTGCCCACCCAGATTCAGACCATGCACACTCTTTACCCACCAATCGCCGCTGTACACGTTGCCACAACGCACCGGATAGCTGGTCACCGGACAGGTCTGCTTCCTCACACTGTACACCTGCTCGCTACACACTCTCTACACACTTGCCCACACTACTGCCTCCACACCTGGAACAGAAAACCATTATGTATGATTCGCGAATGGCCTTGCTTCAAAATTTGGCACTATCCGGATGCTGATATACATCACAGTGCTAATACATAGTGAAAAAAAGACAGCAGCAGATGGACTGGGTTGAAAAGGAATGAACAGCCAAGATAAGTTAGCGGGGCTTGACGATGAAACCCCATGAGGCAGTAGGTATCCACCACAGTGTTATAATTCATGTTTTTAATCTTGTTTTTGATTTTCTTTGCGGGTATGGTAAGATGCTATAAAAAATAATTGCTACAAAAGTTTAGTTCTACTGTTAATTTGTCCCACCGTTCATTTTTGACAGGTAATAAATTACCTAATGTAAGTTTTTAATGTTGTTTAGTTTTATTGTTATTTATTTATTGTTAATTTTTTACATGAAATACAAGTTCTCTAAAATTGGAGATTTTCTAATTTCTCTAAATACTGGATTTTAATTTCTGATGTAAGGTTGCCAAACTACAAGCGCTAAGCACAAAGTGGTCATATTCAAGCAAAAATATGGTCATTCTACTAGGCGTCAGAGGGTTAATTAATTAATTATGTATAGCAAAGAGCACGGTGACTAAAATTAAAGTCAAATGAATTTCAAAATCTAACTGTATTTCTCTGACGATCACATACAGAGGGTGGCTCATCATTTTTGTCTTCCATGAATTGTTTCAGATTGCAGAACTGATCGAAACATTTCTTATTGTTTATTTCATGGCCCTTCTTGTTTAAATACATGATACATCAACATCATTCCAAGAAGGGGTGTCAGATAGGAACATCAAGTCCAAGTACTCAATGCATGTTGTGTAGAGGTTTTGTACGTTGTTACTGGACTTGTCATTGCTCCAAACCCCTCCTGCCGCTTGCTCAGAATTTCCTTGATTTTTGTAGACGGGAAGTTGTGATGTTTCTGCTCCACAAGAAAATCATCGACGGGCTGACTTCTATGAGGGAGTTACCCTCTATTTCAATACTTTCTATGATAGAGTAGAACACAGACATAATAGAGTGCATCTGTCACAAGTAGGCCTCACTTAACAAATAACTCACTCGTTCTCAGATAACACGTATATCACAGTAGGAGGTTTGCTCTCTGACAAAAAGAATGCATTTAAAGCCGGGAACATCTGCAACTGCCTTGTGACAGAACGCAATATCTGACTTGAACAAAGTAGCAGAATTCTTTGAGAAACTCAAAAAAAAAAAATGCGTACAGTGTAAATTGAGAAATAATTTGAAATCTTTAGCAAAATTGAGTTTATATCGATGAGGGCTTTACCCTGTGGTAGTTGACCGTGACTTGAGTTATGCGAGCCAAAGGCGAACCTTCACTGAGAGAGCACTATTCTATTAAAAAACAAACAAACAAAAAAAACATTCTAATTATTTCCTCTAAAAACACTTTAAAACCTAGAATTACCTTAAACTTCTAATGTTTCGTTGAGTACCCTTCCGTTGAGATAAATTTTAGGAAAATAGTCCTGAATTTCTTGGTCTGTGTCTCGGTTTGTTGTTTTGAAAGATGCTGCCAAGCTGTGATTGGCTGATTAGGCAGTTTTCTGTATGGACTGGTTACTTTCGATGGTGTAAAGTATAGATTGGCTTGTTTTGGTAGATAAAGAAATACATTCAACCAATTGTGTCTGTTTAGATTTTGCCGTCAATAGATTCATTACGGCAAGTCAAAAGGAAAACGTGTGTGTCATGGCAAATTTCGCCTCCTTGTAGACCTATAAACGAGTCATGTGCCGATTTCGTTCAGCGAGTGAACAGTAAAAACAATATATTTGTGTGTTTTTTTAATGGTATTTAATGTTGATGCTTTTCTTGTTTTTGTTATTTATCATCTCAGGATGCTTTACATTACATTGATCTGCGTGTGATTAAATACAACCTTTACAGTAAAACATAAAACATTTACAATTACTATCTATACGTGTGTGTTTATTTGTACGGGATTGAGTACGGGAATTACGTGAACTAAAAACAAAACCACCTATAAGAACTTCAGAAGGACTGCTGTTCTGTACGTCGTTTATCTTGGATTTTCTTTCAGAACTGTACTACCATAAAATAAAATGTGCTTATTATGTGTGTGTACATTAGTTTGCAATACGTGCTAGGTTGAGTCCCTTCGGGGACGTTACATGTACATAGTAAGTGCTGCGCTTTTATTTGTTTGCTGTCTGTGTTTTTTTATAAGGGGGAGAAAAAAAAATACCTTCATGTTTTTTTTATTGATAGCGGCGTGCATTTGAGGGCGGCCTCTATTATAAAGCTGGTATATGACTGTGGCGTCAATACAAGGGCGTCTTTAATACGAGGGTGGCGCCAAATTTAAGCAATACGTTTTATATATATATATATTTGGCGGGGGGGGGGGGGGGGGGAATTCCCATGACACTGGCACTTGAGTGGATTGATTTGAAGCTTGATTCACAGTTGATGCTGTGACATTCCAGTGGGCATCTACCCTCTGATAGAAGCCCGCTAGAGCTGGAAGGTGCTTGGCCTATGGCACTGAATCGTTTTCTAATACCTGTGAGATATAGTGGACCTTGCTGTTTTGTTACATATCGTACAGGGTAACTTGAAATAAAAAAATGAACAGCTTTGATGTATCAAGAAGCTTGGTTGCAGTGTTTACATTCTTTCCTGTCAGGTAGCAGCACAGCGCATGCTGGTAAAAGTCAGTGTATGCATCTATTCACATTCAAAAATACCCCTGAGCTAAGCTACAGACAGCAGCTGCAACATGCAAGTCGTCACAACATTGAGAGTAATGACTTTCCAGTGTACTGGTGTTTCACAGCTAATGATGTGTTTCCGAGATGACACCAGGCGATGCAAACTATTGGTTTTAGTTTTATTATTGTATTTTTAGACATCATTAAAACATTTTTTTTTTTTTTTTTCTGAAATGCCTACTGTAACAATAATTGTATAAATAAATACCAAGATAGGGGTGCTTTTTCGAGCCTGCTTTGCTTGTGACGTGAGCAAGAGTCACGATCAAATTTACTGTCATTTTTTTTTCAGCCTATAAACACTAGCAATGTTAGCACATTCCCCGTTTACACATGGTGTGTTTTGATATGCTGTAAGATCAAAATGTAACTTGTCAAATCCATAAACTTAATAACCTCTATTTGTGTTGCGTTTCCCTAAAATTCGCTCGAAAAAACTAAATACAGATCATATGTTCTAAAAGACTAATTTTGTTTAGGGACTTCAAGGTAAAAAGTAGAGGTCAGTGAGCTTCCAGCAGACACCTTTACCAACTCTTAGTGACTCCATCCTATGGAGGACACTTTGTCCCTGCTGCTGCCAAGCTGAGGGGTTTGTGTAGATGGTTGTATATGACTTGCATCTTGGGGATATTGCACAATGTCAGTAGTAGATTTGCCCTTTTTAGAATATGCTCTCCTACAGGAGTAAAATAATTACGATCAAACAAAGAAACTACAATACTACCTCATTATAAGGCGTCCCTTCACTGTCTATTGCGGAACAGGTTAAAAGGCAATAGGGTCATGACCCCCAGTTGCACCATAATGTCATTGCACTAGCATTTGTGTTCTTGACATACAGGTCTTTTATCTATGGCAGCGTTGTAAAGGGGGAGCTCTCTATATGAACAGTGTGTGGTTTTCTGGAACAGTATTTTTTTCTGCTGTAGTCTACACAAGATAACTTTTTATATTTTACTTTTATTAAATCATATTTTGTATATATTTTAAGGATGACAACTGCATCAGAGGGATGTGTATTTTAAATCACAAATACCAGAGTAATTAGAGAGGGAATACATGCCTGCTAGCATTAGTAGGCATGTATTGAAAGGCAACATAATTATAAATAGCTGAATTACCCATGAGAGTTTCACAATTCCTGTGTAATCACAATTTGATTAAGAAGACTGGGAAGTGACAGGGACTAATGCAACTGAATATTAAATGATAGGAAAATAAATATGTTTACACAATGAAAAACAAATGAAAAAGAAATATATATATATATATATATATATATATATATATATATATATATATATATATATATATATATAATGTGGTGTGGTATAATAATAAATATATCATATAATGATATAGGTATACACACAACAACATACATGATATATAATATATTATATTACTATCAATAGAATACACAAGTATCATGGCATGATATATAAGGATAATAGATATATACATAATTACGCCTTATACTAGAGTATAGATATATATTGAATTATATATATATATATATATATATTGTATATATGGAAAAATCTATATATAGATAATAAGTACCGAGGTTAGATATACAGATCAGTATATAGAGATATGTAATACAATATATTATGCACAAAAATAATTTCATAATATTCATTAAGGCTTGTTTGCAGTTTTCTTTTGTTGTTTTTAACAAGTGACAAAACTATCCTTACTGGTTCCATTTTATGTTTTAATTTGGAATATGCAGATATTTCAAAGACAACACTAAAAGTAAAAGTTGCCAATGCTTCTTGGTGCGAGTATTTCTTGTACTGCAGCTCCATTTCACTCTTTCAAAAAAGACACCTCTGTTAACACTTTTTTTAAAAAGTGCATACTCCTCTATAGAATGTATAACTATTATATGTAATTTAACAATGACATTTTGAGTTTCCTTTATGAGTTGTATAGTATAAAAAAATGTGAGAATTAAAATGCAAAACTAAATGTTAGAGGAGAGGTTAAAAGTGACTTGTATCTTCAGACTTTTTATGGTGGATACTTTTTCATCAGTAATACTTATATAGTGTTCTCTTCCTCCACCCCCAAAAGAGGGAGGAACGGTCATCAATGGCCTGGAACAGCTACAGTAAATTCACATTCAAAACCCACTTCACGCTCAGTCGAGAACACGGTAGCTCCTTATCATGGTTAGCGAGACACTTTAAAAATGCATTTCACTAGTAACAAACTATAGAAATGATCCCTAGTAACAGTACCGTGCTGATCAAGCACTACATTTCTGTTGTTTGACTACCAATACATTAAAATAACATAATTCAGCAACAATAAAGTGTTCTATGTTATCTCTTAATTTTAATAATTCATAATTAATTTGTGTTTTGGTTATTGCTGTTTGTTGTTTCTTGTGTTGCTTGTCTGCATTGTATTCAGTATGAAACACAATTCTCTATAGAATGATTAGCATTGTTATGCTAAGCATGGAGTTGTCAAATATTGTTGTAATAATGAATAAGGCTGGACCTCTGCCACCAAAAGCTAAGCTAATTTAAATTTGTGTTGTGACATACTGCACAAGTGAAATAAACTGCTCCCCTTTGAGAAGAGTATTGAGCATGTTAACACATTAATAATGATATGTATTTCTCTTTCTTTATGTAACCCCCCACTCCCAAACCCCCCCCCCCCAAAAAAAAACAACAACTAATGTCCCAATAGTGCCTGGCAGAAATTGACAGCAATGTCTTTTTGCGGCCAACGTCTTGTAAACGGTTCTAATTACTTCACCAACATTGTATGGCAAATTAACAATCATCCATGTGCCCTGGATATTGCAGGTACTACAGTCTCTCTGTATCCCCTGTGGAAGTCTTTAAATTAGATACATGCTTTCATAGCTGAATTAGTTTTAGTCATAGGTGTCATTACCAGACAGCATGAACATTGTGTTTTGTTTTTGGATTTGATTTGTATATGGGTAGTGAGTAACAGCTGATTTATTTATCATCAAGGACAACTCTTGTAATCCTCCAAGGAGCCTGTTGCCTTGGGGCCACAGCAAAACGTAGCATGTGAATACTGACTCATTGTCATTATTGTTGTGTTTTCTACTAATTATATTGTTTCCAAGTGGTGGGACGTTTTTTTATATACTGAAAGGCATAACTGTCCTTTTATGACAAGATTGTCTAAAAATAAAAGGGGTATGTCTCTTATACACTTTTATAGGAACCTACATATTGTCTTTTTGTAATCGTCCAAAGATTCCGAGTGACAAAATGCCACGAAATATCTTTTTAACCTGTCGAAAACCAGCACATAAGCGCGTAAAAGTCTAGCTTCTGTGTTTGTAATCACTAGATGGCTAACATGAATCCAGATCTGTTGCCTTGGGCCAGCACTAAACCGGAGCATCACTGCACTTTTCACTCATTGTCTTTAATAAATTATTCCAGGTAACTTTAGCAATTTTGTTTCATTATATTAGTACATTTGGTGACTTTTTTTTAATGAAAGTAAATGTTCTTGAATTAACAAATGTTTAAATAATAAAAATATATATTATTTGATAGGAAAACTACATAATGTATTAATATACTGTGGCGGTGTCAAGAAGAACACAAGATAAGGTTTCAAGGCTAAGGTTTTTAGTAGTTTTAGCCTTAATAATCACTTTAACAAAGCTCCTGTTAGCCACAGCTCACATTTCTACAAGTCGGCTTTCTCTTCTCTTTAACGCTTTCTCTTTAGCTCTTTCTCTCTTCGCTCTGTTCTTCTCTCAGTCCGACCCTGGGATCCACCTTTCAGCTCCTTTTATAGGAGAGCTGGAGGGAGGCGGTGCCCGTTCCACCCAATCCAGAACGGACACCTCACCCTGCTAGAAGGTTCCAGAATGACAGCTGTATGGAAATCCCCCAGCCCAGGTGCTTCAGTCTGGGGAGTGGAACAGTATAGATGAAAGAGAGCGGGGGCCCCAGTCTGACCACGGTTATCCTCTCTTGATGGAAAAGTACAGGCTGAGTTCTCCCGTTCACTCCAGCATACTGATTGTGCCCCTGAGCTGCGGAGTGTACTCTTCTGGCCCCGTCCGTCTCACTAGTTCGCCTGGGGACCTGCCGTTACAATACCTTACTATAGGTGTATTTTTATACTCACGTTTGTTCTGGGCACCCACATCTACATGACACATCTACTTAATTAGCTTATAGAAGGGGGAAAAAAACAAAAGCATACCGGTAATAAAAAGAAAATCTTCCTACCTGGTATGTTAGATTCCCTTCTTGGAGTTGGTCTTGAAACCAATGAAGCAATGCTCAGGGATGATCAGGCATGTTGCACTGTCACCAAGGCCTTGTGCTTCTTTCCCTCCAGGTGGTTATGGAGGGAATCCTCTCCCATGTTCGACACATCGATAGACTTCTTGCACACTGAACATAAAGCTTTCGTTCTTGAATTGGGATCAGGGCCAACCCAATCTTTATATTTGTCATGGTCCATCCATGGGTGGGAGAAATAACACTTTCCCATTGTGAGAGACTCACTCAGGCCCTGACCACAGATCAAACGTTTGACAGTTAGACTTGACAACAACAGCACAACTTAATAAATAAAAAAAGAACAAGACTGTTGGCTACAGGCCACGGCAAATAAATAATAATAATTTAACAAAAAAAGTTTCTCAGTTTGTCACAGTCACTTTCCGCTTCACAGCTGTGTTTAGTTCGTTATCACACCTCCTCTCTCAGCACGGCAACAGCTACAGGCACCTCCCTATTTAATTTCCTGACTCCACCCTGCCCGCTTTCACCAATCCTGGGGGCCGGGGGGAGGGCATGAGTAACAAAAGGTTGAGAACCCCTGACATAAGGCTTACCGTTGCCCCTTGCGCTGAATCGTCGCATTCGAGATCCATTTTGATAAAATAATAATAATAGTAATAACAATTTTTTATAAATTGATTTTTTATTTTCATTCTCGTGATACTAGTAAAATTTGAGACTTTTTCAAGACTTTCATAATGGAGACATGGTTTTTCATTCATTTTCATTCCCTGGAAATTAGTTTGGCATTTTTCCACTATAAGGCTGAAGTGCCATTTGTGTTTGTAGTTGTTAGTTATCATATATGTATACCATGACTATAACACTTCATTATACATTTGTTAAGCTTTTAAAATTACGACAGAACTCCCACACCCAATACACAATTTGTTTGTAATTCTTTGTTCGGTGAATTCCTCTAGTAGGCTATTCTTTCCTTGCCTCCATGATAAATAAACTCATCATGATTAGAATTAGCCACCGAACACTTACAGTATTAGAAGAACATTTTATATGCATACAGACGTGTGAAGGTGAAAGTGTACGTTGTACATAAAGTGTTGGGGGAATCTGACAACATTACAAATACGTTATGGCAAAATCCATGTCAATGATCTGTTGCCTATATGGAAAATGTATTGTAATATCTATTATGCTGTATTCTATACCAAGATTTAATTATTTAGTGTTAGGTTTTTATTTGTGTAATTAATATCAAATCTACAGTAGAGGTTAAATGTCATATAATGTACGTATCCAGAGTTCAGTTACAGTTGCATTGATAACTTCTTGCTAGTAACATTACACTGGGTGCAAATAATGGTATGTCATTTTAGCAATACAACAAATTTTCCAAAAGATTAGAAATGATTAAAACAACTGAATAAATCTCATTCATAACCACAAGTATAGAAAAGGCTTAAATATTTTCATAATTACAAATATTCAGTTATCTAGGTAGTCTGTAAGAAATTAACCTTGGTCCTTTACACTCTTTCTGGATTGTCAGCATCACAGCCATGGTCTGTTACCTCTGTTATCTCTTTCAAGGTGAGTTATATACTCTATCATTAATTAAAACCCTCTTTTTTCCCAAGTGCAAATTAACTCCTGACAAATTATGACAATTAACATGGATTTTCTTTTAAATTCCCACACAAACAAAAATCACTGCTCGTTAGGGTATTACCATTATTTCATAAATCAACAATTTCGGAAATCACATAGGCACGATTATTAAGCAACGAAATAGTCATAAACAACCGCATGAAAATGCCAAAATCAATGCTACATACCAATGTGTTGATTATTCAAATCAATTCAACTCAATTTTATTTTTATATAGCGCCTTTTGCAACATGTAGTCACAAAGCTCTTTACAAAGGCAAAAACTAATTATATATATATATATATATATATATATATATATATATATATATATATATATATAGCTATTTATATATATATGATATTAACTGAATATACAGCAAGCATTTAAAAAAAGACAGAATACTAAAACATACTTGTTGTCGTTCGTAAATTGCTGTCTTATTTTTGTTATGAATTATCTATTCGACATCTATTATAAAAATATGATTTTAATATAGATAAAAGTAAATAAATAAAATAAATAAAAAAACAGTGGGAACAATATGGGGGCAGGAGGATATCAGCTCATCTGGGTGAAAATGCCAGTCTGTAGAAATTGTTTTTTAGTCTAGACTTGAAAACATTGACTGAAGGGGCTTCTCTAATTGTGATGGGCAAGTTGTTCCATAATTTAGGTGCCACATAACTAAAAGATCTACTACAAGATTAGCACTGGAGTTATCATTTACGACCTTTTGAAAAATCACCCCCGAAGTGTCTTGCAAACGTTGCACTGGAGCAAACAAGACACAACAATATGTTATGGAGGAAACAACAGTCATTAATGTTGGGAAAACGTCCATTTGTTAATTTAAATAAATAGACCATAAAAATGACCATCTTTTGCAAGGAAGTAAAATAAGGTTAATTAAAAGTTACAAAAGGGATTGATATCAAATCCATCAAATTTTCCATGCAAATACAGCTGCTCACTACCAGCATAGCACTATTACTCTCAGATGTGGGAGTAATTCATAGATGTAATTGAATGTACTTTATAAAATGACATTTCAAATCTTGAACTATAGGACTGATACTGGGATGTTAATTAAGTTTGTCTTCCCCTTCCTTCCCCCCTTATCATTCTCTAGATCAGTGGATCTCAAACTTTTTGGACCTTGCCACCTTTCTTCTTGTCTGTTTTGTTTTGTGACACCTGCACAGTGGGTGTCTTCAGTAATAGTCATATCTACAACGTATCAACAATAACAATCAACCATTGTGTTACAGACTTTAACAAGTCTGGCACAAACAATTTTGGTTGTTACTTAATTAAACCCTTGTAAAAAAAACTGAAAAAAACAGTTCTACTATAGTAGCAGGTGCAGTTTACAGTGGCTCTGGTTTTCTGATCGCATCAGATCAATTCCAAAATTTTCAAATCCATTGATGGAAATGTTCGATCTACTTTTAATGTTTTCAAGCAAATTGGCTTTATCACTGCCCTTCTCATATTCACTTTGACATCCGACACATTAGTTCCCTTGTCCAGTGCTTCTTTACACTTAAGTGATTGGATCACCAAAGTTAAAGTTGATTGAGTTTAGCTACAAGTTTGAAGTAACTCTGGATTAAAACTTAACACTGCATGCAATTGAAACTGCTTCCGAGCTGAAATTGTAAAACAAAAATGCAGTCTTCATTCTAACGCAATAGACATTGCTTAACACAATCACTGTACGTAAAGTGCATGAGTACATAGCCATACTGAAGCCTGCTTGCTTATGAAATAATTTGTTTAAATATTGTATTCCTGCTTGTGACTATACTTATAATTCTGGTACTATGATTTCTAATTGCTATATTCTCCTTACTTTTGTGAGCTTAATAAACTTAATTTGTATGTGTCATGTTTCTTTTTGCCTGTTATGACTGAGGTGGGCGGGTGCCCATGACGATTTCCCCCACCTTCCCCCTTTCAGCAATTCATCCCTAATACTAGATGATTGACTGCCAATGATAGTCAAAGTGAATTGGTAACAAGTAGGACTGGGGTTTCCATTTCAACAATAAGTCGACTATAGCATGGTGAAGGTCTCAATGGTTGCAGGCCAAGGAAAAAGCTACTCTTACAAAACGTCACAAGGACAATCACTTCAAGTTTGCAAAACAGCATTTGAATGATAAATATGAGTTCTGTTCAAAGGTTTTGTGGAGTGATGAAACAAAAATCGAGCTATTTAGTCATGTTGACAGTCGTTACATTTGGAGGAAGTCTGGTGAGGCATGCAAAGAAAAGAACACCATACCTACTGTGAAGCATGGAGGTGGTAATATCCTTCTGTCGGGCTGTTTTTCCTCTAATGGCACAGGAAATTTTGTTCCAATACATGGTAAAATGGATTCCATAGCATATCAAAAGATATTGGCCAACATCTGAAACCCTCCGCTACAAAACTTGTTTTAAAGCACAACTGAACATTCCAACAGAACAACGATCCAATGCACACATCAAAATCTTCTTCAGAATGGTTAAAGAAGAATAAAATAATGGTTCTGGAATAGCCTAGTCAACGTTCCGATTTAAATCCAATTGAGCTGTACACAAGAGAAGTCCTCGGAAATTTGAATGAACTGGAACAATTTTGAGTTGGAATGGTCAAAAATCACTAAAGAATCATGCCAAAAGCTCACTGACAAATATCCTAATCATTTAAAACAGGTTGTTATTGCTAAAGGTGTGTCAACTAGCTATTAATTTAATTTCCCTTGTCAGGGTATGAATACTTTTGAATTAGCATTTTTGGAGTTTTGCAAAAAAAAAAATTACTTTAATAAATAATTGTTGTAACTTTTTTCTTTATCCACAAAAGCAAAACATTTGCTACAAAAAATATTTCCTATAAATACAGATGACTTCGATGCATCCTGATGTTTTTATTTTATTTTATATTTTTATGAAATAATACAGTAAGGTAGATGATCCTGTCAACACGATGTAACGCCAAACAGTACAGACAGTGTTTTACATTATTGGGGAAAAAATATATGTATACTAACATATATGATTGAAATTCTGATTTCCTCACAGTTTGAATACAAAAATAGCAACGAAACGTCGGGCATAAAAAATGCAGCGAATAAACGCTGTAGTTCGAATAACCCTTTAATTGTAGAACTTAACTGTGATTAATTGACAGCCCTAGAAATTATATAACTTATTATTTGGTAAATTGGAATTTTTGGTAAAGATACGTTGTCATTGTATCTTTTTATTTAATTTGATTAAAATTACAATGATCTCTATTTTCACCATATAATCAATAATAATTACATTACACCAATAATAATAAGATTTTGTGCATAAAGTGAGCACAATTACTAATGTAACAGGGTAGAAATAAAAGAAAGTTTATTTCTACCCTGTTGAAAGTTGAAAAGAAAAAAGTAAGTGAGAAACTTTTTTAAAAGACAGAAAATGAGAGACTATTATAACATAAACCCAGAAAACCCAATAGAACTTCAGGGTTGTTTGGGCGAGGGACGTAAATGTCAGCTATGTCCAGGTGGGAAAGGGGCAGGAGAGAGGGGTCTTAGCCTGGATTACTGACTGGATGTTGTGAGCACAAGTGTGGAGTGTGATTGTGGGGGTTATCTAGGGTGTTTATTGGCTTTGTATGTGGCTGCTGGGGGTTTAAAAATAACTTTGTTCATCAGCTGCCTTAGGAGTAGGTGTACTAAGATGGGCCAGTCGCAGCACAAACATACCGCACTTTGAATTTTCTTTGAGACACTTAGCAAAGCATAGTTTTTGTCGTATATGTACCAATAGAAAATATGTTAATGAAAAGAGCCGCAATATTCAAATTTAAATTTTTGTTGCGTCTTCTTAGTGAGATCTCTATTGCGAGAGTCATGCGACTTTGTTCAGATAAATAGCAGGAGCTGAGTTGTGGTTGTGGTTGTGCCCAATAACCGATTAGTGCAGGCTACTGTTGTAGTCATTGTTGTCATGTCATCCATGTATGCTAAGATTGGTGGTAGTCGCATTCCAGAAGCCAAACACTCTCCTCCCTCTACCCATTTTGATGCCCTAATAATTACTTCCACTGCCATGGTAAAAGCCAGTGGAGAAATGTTACAATAATGTACAATAATCTGAGCAATAATGTTGAAGAAAATCTTGCCTTCTACATTTAATAGGGAAATAGGATGAAACTGACCGACTGCTTGTAGAATCCTTTTCTTTTGGTATAAAGACTCCTTCTGCTTGGCGCCATGCTCTTGGTACAACCTGTTTTTCCCATGCCACCTTCATCAATTTCCATAGGATTCGAAGCTCTCCAGAAGCACTCTTGTAAACTCTGTATGGAACTCCATTAGGTCCTGGAGATGATGGTGCCCTTGCTTTTTTCACAGCTTGCTCTACTTCTTTCCACTTAGGTGCACAGTCCTTCATTTGGTATTCGGGTGGACTGATAGGTGGGATATCTGAAGGAATTGACATAGGCTCCTGCCTTTTTGATTCTGTATTTGCTTCCTCCAAATATCTCTCCAGCGCAAATTTAGATGATTTTGGTGTGCCATTTTTCTCGCTGGTGAATATCTTCTTTACAAATTTGAATGGATCTTTATAAAAGTTAATTCTCGCACGCTCTTTCTTTTTGTAGAGTTTCCGTAGGCACTCAGCTCTGTGCAATGTTGCAAGCTTATCTTTTATGACCCTTTGTAACAGATTGGGTCCCTCCTTCTGACTTTGTTCTGCTTTTTTTCATTGCTTCCTCAACTGCCTCCTTTCTCTAACTAAGCATTCAATCTCCTGCTGCCATCTAGACTTTCCAGGAATAGTTTGTACTTTTTCCTTCCCTTTTTCAATTCCAAACCTCTTGCTTCCATATGCGTAGATGATGTCCCCAAATCTATCCAGCTTCTTTTCAACTGTTCAGCATAACCTTTCCAAAGTAAAACAGAGATCTGTGTTTACTGTGTCCTACGCTGTTTTCTCACAAGCTCTTGGCCATTTAACTCCAGGCTTGTGCCCGTTGAGGTTCTTTTCTCTCTTACGCTGGTTTGTCTGACCGGGTTCGCAAGGATCATTAGGTTCATCACTAGTTGTATCCACACAAGTCATCCTCACGTCTATGACAGGGGTGCTGATATCCTGCGAACTGTGGTTTGCTTCCTGTTGCTGGATTTCATTCGACTGACTTCACTGACTTTGTAAGAAGTACTGATCAATATGAGGCCCTTGTCCCAATATATCAACTTGCAGTACATGAATAACAAAAATACAAAAAACACCAAAAAACAATATCAAAAACTACTAAGAAATAAACAGTGGCCAAGCTCAGGCCAAGCGTTACTCCAACTAAAAGGGAGGTCCCGCTTCAGGAACCTTCTCCCTACATAAAGTAAAATAAATAAATCCCCTAAATGAATCCCTACCTCTGGTCCTTCAGCTCACCCTGGTTCCACATGCAATCGTGAGGGTTCCCTTCTTCCCCTCTTAAGCTTGGAAAATACCAACCGACCGACCAAAGCAAAACAAAAGAAGGTGACCTGGGTTAATTGATTGCCAACTGTTCAATTCACCCCTAGCCACCTACTGCACATTCATTTTAATTAGACCAGCAGGGAGGTCTAACCTCCCAGCCCTGCCATCCAATTAGAAAATCAAAACAACCCAAACCATATTCATAACTAAACACAACTATATTTTATTGGGGCAGGCCTCAGCCCTGCCACAACCACTAATTTGTATTATTTATTTATTTATTTATTTATTTATTTATTAGAAGACACCCTTATCCAAGGTGACTTACAATTGTTACAAAATATCACAGTACAAAGTATCACAGTACAGAATATTGCATAACAGAGTATCATTAGTAGCCGATAAGCCAAATGTATACTGTTAAGTTAGTCAGTGGTGCAGTGCTAAATTGTGCACAACTACAAACCACCTGCATATTAATAGAATAGGTGTGTTTCCTATTCCTATACAGATGCTCAGAATGAGCTGGAGGGGTTAGTGGCACATGTGTGCAGTCTATTGCTCCCAACACATTGAGGAAACCAGAAATGCAATAAAAATGTGTTTTCAAGGCCTATAAGAACACCCTGCTTTTAGGAAAAAATAAGTATTTGGCTGTTCGCCTCCAAAATGCATTGAACACAAATGGCAATGCCCAAGAAAAGGCGGACAGTGAAATGCCAGCAACAATTGTGACTGTTTAAAACATGCTTTCAAAAGTTCTTAACAAATTGATGCAACTGTAAGTGTCGCAATTGCCTGCAGCTTTCGTACATCTCATTAGAATATTTAAGAGCCCTCTCCGCCCCCTTTTTGCAAATTTATGCAGGAACGCCCATAATTCCATATTCACCTATGCTTGAACCGCAAACAGAAACTGCTGCCGTAAAGCATTCCCTAAAAAGTCACACTTAGCATTGCACTTGTTTGTTTAAGACTTCTGACTCATTTGCAACTGGTTTGTGATTACTGCAACAGCCAGACCACTTAGTTTTTTATTTGCTCCCAGTTCCCATTCCCTTTTTCTTATAAATTTAATACACACTGGCTAGAGCATTGTGTTGTAAAAAAAAAAAAATTGTTACATTATTCTACAGGCTATTGAATTCTCAATCTCATCATGCCCAACAGATGCCACTTTAAAAACGCAAAAGGGGCAGAACAATCTGAACTGTAGTTATCCTACTACAAAATGTGGCTAAACACCACCCTGCCATTATACTATACAGTTTAACTATCCGACCTACATCTCACTCCGTTTTCTCAATCGCACACGTTTACTACTGTCGCTTTGGCATCTCACTCTCGTTAACTTCACAAAACAAGAAAACAATTTAAAAAAAAAGAAACACATGACATGAGTTACTCTCACAGTCTATTATCAATAACTGAACAGTAACATTTATAATTGTCGTAGGGACAAACTATCGTGGGGACAAATTGTCGAGACGGCTGCATTGTCAGGGGTGAATTGCCATGGACCCAAGAAGAACTTATATCTGGAAGAACGCTAATTTACTGAGTAATACAAGTGTGGAATAGTCAACTGGATGAGAATGTAGAAATCGGAACATTAGGGTCGCTCTACAAGCAATTAAACCACTCTGAAGGGCCTGTGCAATGAATTAATAAGAAACGAGATCTGATGGGCTGAATAGTCCTTTTTCGATTGCCAGTCTTACTGTATATCCTCCTTATGATGATCACTTGACAACTGAGCCTGCCATTCAGCTGACTTTGATTGTTCTTTATTTATTGCATTTAAAATGCTTTACTGGAGGGGATATTGAAATACTGTAAACAAAGTATCTAATATTCAGTGGCTCTCTTTGGTACTTGAATTTCTTATACACAATTCTTTGTTCAGCCTTCAGCACAATTGTACTCTTACTAGTCTTCCAATCCTTTCTCATTTTAGCTTACGATGGCCCAAACTTTTAAGATTTCCCTGCAGGTTCTTTATTCTGGATATAATTAATGGTATTCAAATACCATGACAAATCCTCAATAAAATATTAGCCTACAGCTTCAAAGCTTCCCATAATCATTGAATGCTGCCCAGGAATGGAAATATGAAAAATTATGGGGTGATAATACCGTGTAAGGGCCAACAATCATCAGTACTAGATATTTCTCCAAATGTACACTTCCTTTGCTTGTCCATGTTACTGGTGATTTTTTAGTTCAGTTTTTTTGGAAAACGCTCTGTCCGTCTTTTAAACTTTGCTGTCCAGTTTACACAATTGCAAAAAACGTAAGCTGGCTGGCCTTATACAGTATGTTTTTAGAGTTACCAGATAATCATGCAAGATGACAAAACTATAGTAAGAAGAGTGCAAATGTGTTTTCCATGTGGTTAAAACAGATGAGTTTAACATAATGTATAAGTACTACAATACAGTCATTAAATATTCTTTCAAATATAGCAACTCTTTGGGAATGTTTACATTCAATCAAATGTCACTCTTTAGTAAACATTTTAAATATGATTTGGGTTACAGGAACTTACATTAATGCACAGTGATTGACTGATCTCTTTGAATAAGTGTAAGTAAAATGGGAATGTAAGGTTGAACCGTTTATATAGCAACAACCCAGTGGAAATGAAAAGTCACACTTGCTTTAAATCTTTACAGTGTAGCAGAATCTAATCCAGTATTATAGTTTAACCTTCATAGTTTTTATGTGCACTCTTTTTAAATGATTAAAAATGCACCTTCACTTGAAAAAGCTTTTGTGCTGTGTTTTGGTGTTCTTTTGCTTTGCTATGTTATTATTATTTTAGTAGACACCTTTATCCAAGGCGACTTAGAGACGAGGGTGTGGGAACTATACATCAGCTGCAGAGTCACTTACAACAACATCTCACTCGAAAGATGGAGCACAAGGAGGTTAAGTGGCTTGCTCAAGGTCAAACAGCGAGTCAGTAACTAAGCTGGGATTTGAGCCCTGGACCTCCTACTTACAAGCCCCTTTCTTTAACCATCAGACCACACAGCCTGAGAAATGTCATTTTCGATTGGGAACACAAATATAATTCAGAGTATTACTGTATACACAGTAAATTTGAATTAGCCAAGTATAAACATTTTATATATTATATAAATATAATAATATTTCATAAAAGTACATCTGTCAACTACAGATTTTGCATAAACCAGAAAAATGCAATGTAGCCCCCTACTATAGCAAAACTTAAATACTAACATTAAACTACATACCAGTACAGCTAAATTGACAACTCATTTATAAGAGTAAATAAAATATAGACGTTGATGAATTTCATGGCCAATAACATGACTATAACTGTATAGGCTACAGTAAAGAGTATACTATGTTTAAATATCCAGCACGGTTTAGCCTAGGCTACACATACAGTCATAAAATAAGACATCTATTTTAATACACAATATTAACAAAATATTAGTCAGACTTGAGGACAATGTATTCAGTGTGTACATACAGTGCCTACAGAGCCTACAGAAAGTCTACACCCCCTTGAACTTTTTTCACATTTTGTTGTGTCAGTGCTTCAGAGTTTCATACATTTAAATGAGGATTTTGTCCCACTTATCTATACACCATCCTTCACACTGATAAGGGGAAAAAAGGTTTTTATTGAGAATAAATTATATATTAAAAATACAAAACTGAAAGATCATAATTGGATAAGTCTCCAGCCCGCCAAGTTGATACTTGGTGGAAGCACCTTTGGCAGCAATTACAGCTGTGAGTCTGTTGGGATAGGTCTCGACCAACTTTGCACACCTAGATTTGACAATATTTGACCATTCTTCTTTACAAAACTGTTCAAGCTCTGTCAAGTTCCTTGGGGAGTGTTGATGGACAGCAATCTTCAAGTCATGCCACAAATTTTCGATTGGATTTAGCTCAGGTCTCTGACTGGGCCACTCAAGGACTTTTACCTTTTGGTTCCTTAGCCACACCAGTGTAGCTTTGGCTTTGTGCTGATCGTGATAATCGTGATAATAAATGTGGTTTGATATTAAGCTAGGTGATATAAAATGGGTTCATCTGTATTTACTTCAACCATATCAATATTTTTGATGAAGCAATCTGTTTTATTATTACACTATGGGGGGGTTTTCAAAAGGTTGTAAACGATAACTCCAGTGTTAATCAACAAATCGGTATGTAGCATTGATTTTGGCATTTTTAAGTGGTCATTATGCCTATTTCGTTAATAAATAAACGTGCTAATGTGATTTCTGAAATTATGTTGATTCCCGAAATAATATTAATATCTTAATGAACAATGCTTCTTGTGACTCTTTCTTTTGTTTGCATGGGAAGTTAAAGGAAATCTGTGTTAATTGTCATAATTTATCATGAGTTAATTTACACTTGGAAAAGAAGGGTTTTAATTAATGAAAAAGTACATAACCCACTGTGGCAGAGCAGAGCTCTGCCCTTTATAAATTGGCAGGGATAGGGTTAAATTCCCCTACCTGCCTGGGTTTATTGTATTCAGGTGGCTGGGGTTGATTGGAGTAATTCACGATCAATTAGTACCCAGCCACCTGACATAAAAGGAGGCCTCAGCATCCCATTAGGAAGAGGAGGGAGTTGAGGAAGCAAGTGGATGGTTGTAATTGCTGGTTTTTTGGTTTGCTGTTTTGTGTTTTTGTGAATCTTCTGGTTCAGTGAAAGCATCGCCCAGCCTGGAAGCCTTTATTTTTGTAAGTCTTGTTTTGTGTCTTTCTATTTGTGCTTAAATACCTTTGTTTTAGTCCTTGTGCCCTTTTATTTTGTGCTTATTTATAATAAAAGTATTTTTTTTTTTTGAACTGCAGTCTGTCTCTGGGCCTCTATCCACTTGCCAGCCTGTCACACCCACCTTAAGTAAGTAAATAAGTTCTTTGGTGTTAAAAAAATAAATAAAATAAACAAACTCCAGTGTGGCATTGCTGGGAGTGGCTGCAGTTGCAGCAGCAGCAACAGTAACAAATTTAATTTTAGAGCTTGAGTGAGAGCCTGAGATTGACAGAGCCCGGCTGCGACGTTGATGATACATAGAGATGGTTTACAGGACCAGGGTTAACTCCTTAGATTTACCAGGTGACGATCTAAAAACACAATTGTCTGTATAGGGCATTTTGTGTTGGACCTTGAGTTGCCTGTGAGGAGCCGTGCCGTAACCTTGCATATGAAGGTGTTGGCAGCATTGGCCTTCTATGCTCCTGGGTCATTTCAAATGGTCACAGGTGACCTGATAAACAGGGTTAACAATTATATCAGTATCCCACTTAATTAGGAGTAGCTACATAATACTAAAAGGGAGTTGTATGACATTGCTGGATTTCCCAGAGTAATGGGAGCCATCGATTGCACACACGTAGCCCTCAAATCACCGCAGCAACATGCATCCATAACATCTGGTACGTATGTACAGATTTCCCTGGCTCCTGTCATGACTTACATTTTGACACAATCTGTTGTGTTTAATCATTTCAGAGACTCAATACACCAGGTGACATATTAGTTGGTCAGTATTAAGACTACCTAAATTCAATATTTATAGTTATGAAAATATTTTGCCTGTTGTATTGCTAAAATGATATACTGTAATTTGCACCCAGTGTAATGTTACTACCAAGAAATTAGCAGTGCAACTGCCTATCTGAACTCTTGATACGTACATTATCTGACAGCTGATCTCTACTGTAGATTTTATTAATTATACAAATAGAAACCTAAGAATACATAATGAAGTCTTTGTATAAAAACCAGCATATTATATATTACAATAAAGTTTTCTTAGGCGATTGCAGACTTGCAATGCGTCCTTGGCTTTTAACAACTGTGTCTAATCCACAAGAATGAAGAATATTCATACAAGGACACACAGATCCACTAGGGCTGCGATCGAGCTCACCTTTGGTTTACTGAAAATGAGGTTTCGGTGCCTCTACAAATCAAGTTGTGTGGTTCAATGCAATCCCCAAACCGTGAATCTTCGTGGGATGTTTTATCCTGGAGGAGGAAGTGTCTCATCTTGCTCCATTGGAGCCTCCTCAGAATATTCTTCCCGGAGAAGCCGCCAGGGCCAGGTTTCCTTACAGGCAACAGATCATTGACATGGGTTTTGCCTGAATGTATTTGTAATGGTGTCATTACACCCTACACACACACTATGTACACTGTACATTTTCACCTTCACATGTTTGTATGCATATAAAATGTTCCTAATACTGCAAGTGTTCAGTGGCTACTTCTAATCATGCAGAGTTTATTTATCACGGATAAAAGTATTTTATAACTTGAAAGAATGTCAATAGTTTCTTAATATGACCACATACTATACTTCCATTGTGTGTTAAATAGTTATGGTTGATTATTATAAACATTAAATTTTTAGGATCTGAGTGTGTAATTTTAGTTATTTGCTCCTCAAAATGCTGAGACTACAGACGCAGGACATTCATGAAAACAAGTTGCATCTCAGTGGAATTTTTTTTCTTCACATATCTTCAAATAATAATACTATGCTTTTGTCCTCCATATGTAATTCTGCTGAAATTTGTTTTGGTTCTGTTTAAAGCAATGTGAACCATGGCAGTCTGGATTTAGCACAGTATCTTCCAGTTGAGTTAACATATCATTACTACTGGCTAGATCCAATGCAAGCACTGTCAGATCAAATAAGATTAGATGCTAAGTGAGATAAGAAGCTGACATGACTTGACATGACTAAAGGTCATTGTTTAAAGTAGGCAGTTGGAATCCTGTATTATCAGTTTACGGAACAACAAAAATCTTTCCAAAGTGAATTATGTTACAAAAGATAACTTTATCAGAATTCCCTCTGGCCCAACAAAGACCCCCTGCATCTAGTGTGTTTGTAACATCAATTTTTATAGTAAGCATGAACAGTGAGTTAATTGGGGAAATATGTCTGTATTGCGTACCTCAGTCTGTATGTCACATGTACATTTTTATGATGGATGGATGGATGGATGGAATAATGAAGGTTAGATTTTAAAAATGCTGTTATTCTGATGTGGTAAATATACCAGGAATGCACCTGAAGATGAGCTAAGCTAAAATTATGGTATGTGTGCGAGTGCTCCCTTCAAGGTAAATTATCATAGTGTGCTGTATATCTTCTGCTTCTAATATTGCCAACTCTTTTGGCTCAACTAAATGAGCGGACCATCCAACCTATACTGTTCTTTTATTTATATCTCTGTTTTTTTTTTTTTTTGAGTTCTCACAAAGCAGACATGAGGAGAAAACGTTGTCTTCTTTCATATTGCAATCGATTTACAGATAACGCTTTTTCTGATAACGCAGCACCTTTTTTTAATCTGTTCGTTCATCAGTTGTAGTAAAATCATGATTTTTATTTCATTGTCTCTGGAAGCAACAAAACATTTGCACAAACCAGTGAAATTGTTACATACCAACCTTGTCCTTATCGAGATTGCATTCCTATTGCTAAATGAACTGTTGCTTCAGGCAGCTATTAAGGTCAGTCTGATTCAATAGACTGGATCATTATAGAATTCAGGATATTTTTTGTTTCTGTTTATTGTTGTCAATAATAGAATCAACAGTATTTCAGTAAATGTTAATTGCTTTCCCAAAAATCATACCAAAACAGGGAAATAATTGAATAGAGAATTTCCTTGCATATTAAGCTAGTAATAGCTATCCTACTTTTATTCATTGAAATTATATTTTTTAAAAATACAAAAATCCAACTGGACCTGTTCTCTTTTTTTTTTTTATTATTATTTTTTTGTAAGTCAAACTTCAACCACTCTGTTATTTTATTATTCCCTTTAAGGTCTAAAAGTTATTAATTTGTTTTCCACCAACATTTATTTATGAATAACATCTAAAGTGACTACTTGTAAACAGGATTCCCCCTGTGTACACCGTTTCTTGAAGTTAATCATCACCATTTTGTCCTGTCTATTGAGGCTGCTTGTTTCCATATAGGGCAGGCGTTTCCAATATAATCAAAGCAAAACCTTTAACTAGTATGAGCAGCTAGGGATAAAACTCATTTCAGAATGCCAACACCAAGTGTAATGAAAAAAGGAAATATATTGTATCTAAGATTTTTTTTTTTTTTTTTTTTTTAAGAGAGTAGCTACTATCCTTATTATTCTTACTGTTGCCACACATCTGACATTGTATACCACTTTGATTGGTAAAGTCATCTGTCAATCAAATTAAGTGCATAGGAGGCTGCCTTCAGGGACTGTTGGGGTACAGGGGTCATTGTGCCCAGCATACCACAACCCAGTACAAGTGCAGTCTCAGAGCAAAGTTTCTTCCGGAAGGAGAGGAGGCTAGTGTGCATTGGTGGAGCCTTAGGCCATCGGAGTAGTAAAGTGGGGACAAATTTCAGTGTGAGTAAGGAACCCGAACCCATTACCCGTTTCCTTGGGTCGCTATCAGCGCATTGCTACTCTGACGTGCGATCCACTGGAGGTGCAATGACCCGAAGTAATCATGCTGACTAAAGTAAGTCCTGGGGTACTGGAGGTGGGGGTACAGCAAGTCAGCCTGGAGACAGGACAACAAGCTATCTTGACAACGTTAGCTGTGCAGGAGGAACAGCTCTCCGAGGACCAGCAGAGGAAGTTGTCAACCCTCCTCCTCAAGTGCAGGGGAGTTATTTCTGCCCATGAGGATGACTATGGGTGTACAGCTGTGATACCCCACCAGATCCATACAGGTGAGGCTGCCCCCTGTTTGTGAACGCTATTTGCCTATACCCCCATATTCTTGCCAGGTGGAGTGTTTCCCTAGGTTGAAAGGATGAAGGGAAGGTTCTTGCCCTATAAAGAGTCAACAGCAGGAAACAACAGGAGTTTGCCGGTGCCTGTTAGGAATCCTGTTTGGGACTGCGTTGGGGCTGCATTTTTGGAGGACAGTGGAAAAGGATTCACATGGAGAGTGGGAAACAGAAAGGGGAAACCGGAGGAATGTTCAAAGAATAAGAGACTCGAGTCCGATTTGAGGGGAAAGTTATTTTTCTTTTGTTTTAAGTGGTGCTCATGGTTAAGCCATTTACCCCTGTGCAGTAGATTTAAGTCTTACCCCAGAAACCTGAACAGAGATCCTTTTTTAATTATCGA
This sequence comes from Polyodon spathula, assembly GCF_017654505.1. Classification (NCBI taxonomy): domain Eukaryota; kingdom Metazoa; phylum Chordata; class Actinopteri; order Acipenseriformes; family Polyodontidae; genus Polyodon; species Polyodon spathula. Next base: position 64,494,397 of record NC_054534.1, on the reverse strand, counting down.
TTTTAAGGTCTGATTTTTAAGTATAAAGAGATTCTCTTTTTATGTCTTAGTTTGTTGGGCTAGTGTGCAAGGTAGCCACAAGGGGAGGAGAATAGAGAGGGAGGGATGAGACAAGTGTTTTTGTGTCACTGTATTTATTTTTTCTTTCTCTCTACCTAGCTGAGCTAGCAGTTGGTGTCACAGGGGACATTTGGGCCCAGCCTGTGTCAAAGTACTGCTGAAGCTACAGATTGACACCCCAGGGCAAGCCAAGAGATTGCAGTGCAGCAGTTGGCAGTGGCTGCTTGTTTTTTTTTTATCTACCTTTCTATTTTTTGCTTTTGTGGTAATAAAAGTTATGACAAAGTAATTGTAGCATAAATCCTTAATCTCGAGACAAGTAAACATGTATTTGGATACCCTCTCGGGACACACCTTTAGCCATGTATAAACAATATTTTACTATAAAATATTCTAGGGTGTTACCACAATGTCCTTCTATATCACTATCAAACTAGTATAGGTTCCAAGTGCAATATAATATCCACGTTAATATCAAAATCAAATCAGTATATATATATAATATATATAATATATATATAATATATATATATATATATATATATATGAATCTATACTCTACTAATACCGATATGGCTATAAATCTGATTGATTCATCTGCATATGATTTAAGGTATAGACAATATTCAACTTTGATTCAATTCAATGTTATCACATATCAGTGCTTGTTTCAACATACAAAAACATAATGACAGATCTTTTTTTTTTTAAAGAAAATACCTTATTTTATTAAAGTTACAAAAATAAGAGTAGATTGTAGTAATTTTTCAATGTATAATCAAGTATTATACTAAGTACGTCCAAGACAAATTAACCATATATTCATTATAATTAAGATTCTAAATATAGTCAACATTCAACAATGTATTTATATTCGATTATGTAATTCAACATAGATTAATATTATTTAATATCCAATTTAATCCTTTGCAGTCCTATGTTAGACCAGGTCCGACATTACAAGTTTCCCTTTCTGGTCCGATGTCGGACATCATCAGAAAGACGTCAAGCACAGGTCTCTAGTTCTTTTCTCTGGAAAAAGCAGAGAAAACCATTCAATGGCCGAGTGAGACCTATAGGACCCGAGAGAAGCCGAGAAAAGGGGCGTATCTGAGCAATACACATAGTCCTTGCACTCTGGAGATAACACGGACACAAACAAAGAAGATAGCTGCTTCCGCATCCAGCGCTCAAAGAATATCACAGACATTTTTAGAGCTTTTTGAGATAGTAATAAAATAATGACTTGGATTGCATTATTGAGGAGTTTGGTGATAAAACGAGTAATCAGGAGAGGATTTATCAGTATGCATGACGATGAAGTGGTATGTGAAAAATTCAGCAAACCAGGGGTGGGGTGTGACTGGAAAGGGAAAATTGTAATGTCGGACCTGGTCCGACATAGGACTGCCAAGGGTTAGTAATCAAATTTATATTTTCCTGATGTGATTTCACCTAATACAGTACCAAAATAAATCATATAAGTCCCATAATTATCATTCTAATGAATTAATTAGATTTTAATCCATTTCCTGAATGATAATCTAGCGCGCAAGGTATATTTGTATTTGGACTAGTTTAAGTTGTAATCATATAATACCTTATTTGAATTCAAATAATGTAGGACTCACCAGTATTGAAATTATTAGACATGATAATGCTTCCAATGAATATAAAGAACTATTTTGTTAGAAATAAAACTAAATAAGGGAAAAAAAATAAAGGTGCAACAACTAAACTAAAATACAGAAAGGAAGAATTAACTAAACTAAGCAGTACAGAAAAGGAAACATAAACAACGACACCCCCCTCCCTCTGGTTGATTAGCAATCCAAAGTAATCTATGGGAGATTCCCTTAAAGGATATAACTGACAGCTATTTAAGACGAAGGTTAGTCTTAACAGGGGTATCTTTAGTAACAAAAATATTTACTTTTGTTAATATTTGATAATCAAAGCATCGTTAAATCAGTCTCATATATATGTTTTGGTTCAGAAGGCAATTCTCACTCTTACGAGATAAAGACACTCTTTTCATCCAGACAACCTATTGAGAATTATCTATTGTCAAGACAGCTAAGTTTGGATTCTAGCTTTAAACACAGAATGATGCAGACTCCCACACCAACACAAATACTAGAGCAGTTATCTTGTATCAGATTTTCCTGAAAACGGTATCTCTCTTCAAACCAGTCACAGGCTAGGTCTTCAGATTGTCAAAGTTCAAAGACTTGTTTATGTGTCAAGTGCCTTGGGTTTTGTGTCAGGAGAGCTGTTTGAAAGTTGTGCCTGTGTTTTTGTAATTCTCTCTTCACCCCTGTGATTGGATAGTTTATTTATTTTTAATAACTTAATTTTTAGTGATTTAAGTAAGGCTTTTAATACCCTACATTTTGAATATTTGAGTTCACAAGAGCACTGTTTTTATAACAGTTAACATAAATCACCAGCAATTTTGTATTGAGTACACATTCCATCAGACTTGATGTCTATCAAGAATCTTACATGGTCCTGTTATCAGTTTCAAGATATAAGGTGTAAACAAAAAATTGTTTGAAGGTCGTCACATAGCTGATAACAGCTTTGTAAAACAGTTACCCCAGTTTATAATCTACTTATGTCTGGCTGACGAACACAGCAGGGCATTCAGTGCACCAAATACCACACTCTGATATTTTACCTCCTTGTTATTTTGTGGGTGTTCATTTTTTTGTCTTTGTCATTTTTTTGTCTTTGTCAACCTGTGTTGTTTAACTAAACACATACTTACAAACCTGATAGTTAAAGCAAGTGGAGAAATCTCGGGACATGGTGCCCAAAGTTCACCATGTGGCGTAGCGGCAACGACTACAAGTGTGACAACTGGAATAAAGCACAAGTATCAAAAGCATTAAATCAAAAGCATTACAATTGTAGGAGTTCAAGAACAGTAACTTCAAGTTACTGTTCTAATCAAGTTGAGAATGTATTTCTCCTGCATGGTTTTCTTTGCCGGGTCCATCATATAAAGAATGTAAGAGAAAATACACTTTCAGCTTGATTAGAGATAGGCAACGAACGTTTATAACATTTAACATGAGTCATATAGAAATTGTTGTCGTTTAAATGTTTAGAACGCTTTTTCGTTGACACTCTGAGTGTGAGATCTACACTCTCAGTGAAATTATAAGTGTAACGTTTGCTAATAATGTACGTTCCAATAGGAACGTGACTAATAAAAGTTATCCATGGTTTCCTTTAAAACAACAATATCGCAAGTCAAGCAGACTACATTAGTCTTTATTTTTATCTTGTCCTATATTAAACAAACATTTAGCTTGGGACACAGTTGAAATAGACCTGGACTAAAATGGACAACAAATTCTGCCGTTTCAGGTCACAGCTAAATGTTTAGAGAATTTTACAGCACTGGTACATTTAGAGTACATCAACATCAAAAGTTGTTGATGTGATCTAGACAGACACCCTGGTATTGTAAAATGTTCAACATGCTCTAAAATGTGCATCTTATCCCATTGGAGTATATTGTGGGTTGATAAAATCAACCATGTAGTTTCTTAGACATGTTAACATACAATTTGTGTTTGAATTAATGGATAAAAAGCTGGGCTCTGTCTAAAATTGAATATCTGTAATCGAAATACCTCCATCAATAATAATAATTCAGGATTCAGCTGCACCGTCTGACACTGTAATTGAGGCATCTGTCAATTACACATAAATGCATACAGGCATACTAGCAGTGTGGCTGTTTTTTTTTCCTCATTCTCTTCATTTGGTCCTATGTTTCTTTATACACATTCTTCATTATAAGACTAGTCTCAAGGGAGGTGACTGCAAATTGGGTTATTCTCAATCTGTATCAAAACTATAGCACAGTGGGGAGCTTTATTCTCAGAACAGCAGTTTATAAACTGAAAACTCTTATTTCTTATCCCCTGAGGTTATCATGGATCAACAGATGCAATGAGATGGAGGCAAATGAAATAATCCCACCTAGTAGCAGTGCAATTCATGGTTTGTTTTCTAAGATCCTACAATGTGCATCACTGCTGCATATATTTTAAAAAGCCCTAACACCACTTTAACACTGTTTATTCTTTGTGTGGTATTGGGGTCCCCACAGTGGTGTTTCCTTATGAACATAAACAAATTGACATTCTTTTGACCCATGCTAAATCCTGTGTTTCTGAATTTTAAAAATAAAAAACTTATTTGACAGTACTGATTTAAACAGAAACAGAAAATGTGTTGAAATAATTTGTTCTCCGAGTGGGTTGCTTTTTCCTCTTGATCAAGATGATAATAATAATAATAATAATAATAATAATAATAATAATAATAATAATAATAATAATAATATATATTTATTTTTATATAGCACCTTTCATAGTGGACCACTTTAGGTGCTGAACTCAGTATTTCTATGTTCTATACTCTAGTCCATATGCTTCACAGCCTATATTCCTGGCTGTGGTACTTGATCCTGCTAAACAGGGCATATTCCAAAATATCTCTAGAAAGATATGTACAATTACAAAATACATTTAAAAAAATGATAAGAAATATCTGCTAAAACAAGCTGCAGAAATAAGTCATTACCAGGCCTTATTTGTTATAGCTGCTATCAATGAGATGAACCCTGTATTTACTCATCCTGATTCCATCACAGCATCACTGCAGTCTACATTTCAAAAAAAACAAAACACCAATCAGCTATAGAATCATATTCTAATCAGATTCCTTCTTCAGCTTCCATGGCAATCTTTATTGCAGCCTTTTCCACCTGACACTCTTGTCCAGCTAACACAGTTGCCACCTCTTCAGTAAGCTATCTAACTGCTTTTCCTCTGCAATATCCATTTTCTATTTACTCTTACTTCAGTCAAAATAACTTCTAGATAAAAAAAAGTACTGAGAAAATGTTTACTATTTTATAACATACATGATCAGTTCATGAAATTCTGTTTACAACATTATACTGTAGTGGATTACTTTTTTATTCATTCCATCAATTGTCAAGCAGTCTGTATGCACTTACAATTTCCAATTAACTTATTTCCCAGAAATCACTGAGCTACAGTGCCTTAACTATCACAACTGCTATATCAATATCTTATCTTACAGCTACCGGTGAGAAACTGGCAAACAATTTCAGGATAAATTTATATTCATGGAAGAGGAGAGGCAAAGGGGTGGAAAGAGATAGCTGCAAGACATGTCTTTAAGTGTCTAATATATAGAGATACAGAAAACATTCTTCAAGGGTTACAAAGAGTTTTGGTTGTTTTATTTTTATAGCCTTGTCTGTTGTAGTTGGATGAAAAATGGGGATGTTCAGCAGAGAGGCTACCCAAAGAGAAAAAAGAGACATGGAGAATAATAAAACCTTGAGAGACAAGTTACAGGTTAATGTTAAAAATAATGTTGCGTTCCCCTTTGAGAAATGTTTACTGAAATTTTCCCCTAAAATGAGTCTTCTGTGTCAAAAAGAGTACAGTCTTGTGGGGCTAATCACGTTAGTTTGTTTAATAATTACTTTAAACTATGAATTAATTTGAATAATTAATATAGTTCAAATTAATGTGCATTAATCAACTTGAATGACTACTATATGACCATTACCATATTAGATCACCATCTAAACACAGACAATCTATTAGTTATCTATTAAATAATCAGAATATTCATCCATGTTAATTAAGACCTCATCATAATCACTTTATTTAATGACTTGTATACGATCGAGGAATTACAATGAACATACAAAACACCCTCAACCACAACAAGGTAGGTTAAACTATTGTAGCAGTTTATTAGATAATAATACTAATGGTACAGAAAGGAAAAAACTTAGCAAATCATCACAAGATAACAATTCACACACATATCAATGCAGCACCAGTAAACACTCATTCATTGGATGCTTCTCTATATATATTTATGTCATTTCTCAATCACACAATTAAAACTACAGTACAAGTAGAATCATATTGCTTTCCTAACATTCACTATAGGTTCAGCATTTCATTCTAACACAGTACAGCCACTCCTCTGTCTCAATCTCAGTACAGGCTGTGCGCCTCTGCTAGCAGGTGATGACGTCACCCGGCTGACCGTTCCCTCTGCTCACGATACAGACAGTGGCAAAATAACTAGTTAAACACAAGCATCTATTATTCAAATGCAAAACAAAACTTGTTCAATTTCAATTCTTCTAACAACATATCACAGCTAAGGCTGGTCTACAATTGTTTACTAACAATTACACAAGTATACTTTCAAATACGCACTTCATATGACAATATGAGTTAAGCAGCTTAGTTACTTTTTAATAAGGTTCAAACTCTAATGTTTTTCATACGCACATTCAAAGCGCAATGTAAGAACTATTTTATCAATTTTCTATGTGTTGCAATTACCATTAATTACACTAGTTCCACAAGGAAAAGGTAATGGAATTATACTCAACGGTTCCTTGAAGACCCGTTGAAGTCTTCCGTTGTAGTTATGCCTTTGCTTCGTTTCCGCAAATCTTCAAAACCCAAGTAGGAGTTTCACACACGTCCTGTGTGTTTTCTTCTTGAATGCTTCGCCTGCAAGGCAGACACCGTCTCGTTATGCTGTGATTACAAACTAGGAACAGAAGTTTGTGTCCTAGCCTGGAATGGTTCTTTTTGACGCACAGATAAACTGACTCGCAGACATCTATTTTCTTATATCAAAGAATATCAAAAATAGTTATTCATTTCAGGCAATTGTGCCTACAGTCTTTTAATTACTAAAAATACACTTCCGTGTTAATAAATATAATAAACAATGGCTTAAGTATGTGCTATAGTCTGTGTGGTCTGCTTGTAGTGTCTGATAAAATACTCCATTAGTGCAATAAAGGAGTTTTATTTAAGCACTGCTCACAGCAAAGCAAGATCAACAGGAAGAAGAATTCACTTTTGGAGCATAAAGACCTCTGAAACAAGGCTGCCTAAAAAAAGAACTGGTATGTGGTTTTAATCAAGAGTTTAATAATTTTATACAACACAAAGAAAATCACTGAAATGGTTTGATTCAGATCTGGTGTCTGACTCATCAGCCAAAGTGAGGACAAGTGCAGCACTACTAACTTGTATAATCAAAAGAATGATATCTTGAGAAATGATTATACTATTAATATGACAGGTTTCATTGTCTTTTATGATTTATAGTGACTTCAGAGCTCTGTTAAACATAAACTACTGTGAACAAGTGGTTTGTAGTGCGCAGGTGTAGATGTGATGCAGTGCTCCAACAACAACAAACAAACATAGTTCGTGATCCAAACAATCTTTTTATTTTGTTTGCACGGTTTGGCACCATTAAATAATAATGCTAGCAACTACACAGCAATGTGTAGTTGCACAGCTAAATAACACAGGGTTTCAAAGGCAATGTACAGACACGGCTCGCGTTCTTCCACGGTGCTCCCGTGCTGGTGGTGAATACACAGTTATCATGACTGGTGCAGTGTTTGTAATCCAGGTGTGATGCTGGTTTGACAGCAACAGCTCCCGGTTTGTTACCCATCTAATAATTAGAAATAAACAATTAGTAACAAAACACAAATGCAAAACACTCACGGTTTATACTTTTTGTCTGTCCTTTACAGGTCTGTTTGCAGACATAAAAAAGGAACAGACTGCATCGTCACATCACCTAAAATGCCTTTAGCCACGCCCCCTGCGATAGCTAGTTCAATCACGTCTCCTCCAGTCCATGACTGACATATCACTTACCGTAGTAGGGTGATGACTTCTGGTATTGTGACTCCGCCCCCCTCCTGGATGGCCGGCTTCCGACTGAACCTGGAACGAACTCCCAAACCATCCAGTACGAGGCACACTGTTCCTATTATTCAGCGCCCTCACAGGTCGGGAGGGAGATTGTTGACTAGGATTAATTCACTCTTTGTCACAACCACAGAAACATACTTAAATAATTTAAGACAGATATGTAGCAGACAAAAAGTTATATTTAAATCTCTCTCTCTCTCTTTCTCTCTCTCTCTCTCTCTCTCTCTCTCTCTCTCTCTCTCTCTCTCTCTCTCTCTCTCTATATATATATATATATATATATATATATATATAAATTGATGATTACTGGGATAATCTTACATCAATTTCAAAACTGCTACATTGACATTTCTGTTTTTTTTTAAACAGCCGCCACAAATATAATTTTAGTGGTGCCGCTCGCCAGCTTATTTTGAAATCCTGAACTAATTTAATATTTCTAAATGTATCACTAATGAGTATTTAATAGTAATAGATGGGTGAAAGGTCATCAGTAGCATAAACACCAATGTTGGGTCTACAGGTGAAACACAGGGTTTCAATAGGGCGATCAAAGCCAATGCATTCTTTTGTTGAATACCTCATGCATATGTGTACACTTACATCTGTGCTTGATACACTTTGCTAAAGCTGTACAGAATTAGAGGATTAGCCTGTTGTAATCACATTTACTTTATGTTTAATCATACAAGTTGATGCATTTTTTCAAATGCTCCAGTGATGAAGATTCTGAGTTACGGTAGCTTTTGGGGAATTATCTTTTAGTCACATTAATCCTTAAAAGTCAAAATTCAACAAAATAAATGGCTCTACAGCAGTGCGTTTTGCATTTACATTAGTTTTGGTATTTATTTAGTAAATTCAGTAAATATATATTGTTTTATCTATGTGCACTTATACCACAGACGCTACTAAATGAAATGAAATTGTTATAAAAACTGTTAACAATTCTTACTTTTAGATAAACCTCTTTCACTTTACCACCTGGTTTCAATCAGATCCAGCAGGGATTGTATATTAAAATATTGTAATAAAGATTAATATTGAAATTTAGGAACATATTTATAGAAGTACTAATAATGTTATTTAACAGGCTTTGTGGACATCTTTCTGTCCCTTCCTTAGCTCTAATGTATTACTCAGCAAGAACCTTCACCCTCAATATCATGATGTAATTGCAATTTGTTTTTGAAGTCCCTATGGTCCCTGCTATAATTTAAAAAATTAAATAATTGGTCAAATATGGAACCTGCTAATGTTTCGACAACTAAAGGAAGTGTATCAGACAGTTAATCAGCTGTTTATATCAGCTGTGTAATATTGTAATTGTGATAGTAATGTTAGGATAATGGCATTGCTTTTACGTTTCTATTTATACAATTTTAATCACATTTTTCTAACCAATTTCTCACTGCTGCAACCCAATTGATCATCGGTCAAAAGGACACAAGATCAATGAAAAACCTCTGTTACCACTGTCTAGCCATCGATCCTTTTCACCTGCCATACCTAAGCAATGGATGATATGAATCTACTGATTCCTGGAGCAATTGGGCCCAGCCCAGCATGTGACCACTTGGACTTGTGCAGGGTCTGACCAGTATTATTTGCTAAAGCTAGATAAGGTCAATTATTCCCAGCCAACTGCCAATGCAGCAACTCAGCAAAAATAAGATTGGAACTTGTCTACATCACTCTTCGTTCACTCCAAATGCTGGTACACACTGAGCCACTGGGGAGCTTTGGTTTGTGGTTTCACATTTCACAAATTTTCAAATAACCAGATAGGAATACCACATACAAGCAGTATTGTACATATGTGATCTATGATTAGGATTCCTGTCTCCAATCATTATTTTAGGAGCATTTCTGTGAACTTTAATTCCTGACACTGCATCATTGTCTTTGTCTCTGTATATTTTTGGACTAATTGAAAAACGAAAAAATGCTTACCTCCTGTGGTCACTAAGTTCAGGTTGACAGCTATGTAATTCCAGTTTAATGGATGTCCCCTCTGGGAACCATATTACCTTGTAAAGCACCATAGTTACTTTCAGGAGGCACTTTTTCTAACAGACAGGAACTTGATTGAGATGAACTTTAATTAAGATAAATGGAAGCTGCTTAGTCATCTGTTTAATGGCATGCAGACTTGATGAGTGTTACATCCTCTCCCTTGATGGCAGATATAATGTGAAATTACTACTTTGTTATTGAAAGCACAAATTAGATTTGTGTACAAATGCCATGCCCACCTGAGCCTTAAGTGCATGCTTATTAAAAAATGCTCTGAAATTGCATCTTTTCTTCTGTCTAAGATCATCTATAATAGGCTATGCTGATTATTTAACTTTTTTTACTGCCTCCAGTCAGCAAAGTCTATTAGAGAAAACTGTTGACCTCCACCTTTTAATGATAGATGGAAGGGTGATTTATTAAAATGAAAGACAAGGATGAGAACTTTGGTATTTGGTGCATTGAAGTGGAAATTATAGAAACCTTGATGTCTGACAAACGAAAAGGAAAGGTTTGGAAATATTTTGATTAACGGTTGGTATTTTTCAAAGTGTGGTGGATAGCCCATCACATTTACCCAGTGGTTCTCCAGAACATGAGAAACATAAAAAATAAATCAATAAATAAAAGTAAAACTTTGCATTTTTCGTGATTCAATCGCACATTGTTTGTTTGACCCTGCCGTGCCTTACATCAATTTCAAGGATTTTTAATGGCATATTGTGACGAAGTGCCCGTCACTGTGTGTATTTTCTGTTATATGTTGCGCGTCGTGTGTTAAATGTTGGTGTATAATCATTGGTACATGGGATATAAACGGGTCTGTGTAACACGAGTGTTTAAAATGTGTATTTGTATTTAGGGACGAGGATTGCACAGCACTTCACGTGCAAGTAAAAAGTAATAATATGTGAGCTTGGGGAATTGCACTTTATTAATTCACGTGCAGTTGTACCGCGACTCCAATTGAATGACTGATTAGCAATCAAGTCTCTGTACAGCTGCATAAAAGCAGCATGTTTTCACCCACTCGGGGTTGTGTGTTCGGTGAGTGGAGAACGGGATTGGAGACGGAGGTAATACGAATAACAATAATAGTAGTTGTAGTAGTAGTAGTAAAATATCTGCTCACCGTGTTTTGTTTTGTCCGTTTTGTTTGTCTGTTTATTTTGGCGAATGTGCCGTGTCCTGTTTTTGTATTGTTACAACTGTTTATTTTCTGTTTGGTCTGTTTATTTATTAAATGCTGAGCGCAAGGAAGCGCTCAGCTCCACCAAACTCCACCTCTCTGTTGCTTATTTCCTGGCTCTGGTCTGACATCACCAACTCTGGCTGTCTTTGTGACACACACACACACACACACACACACACACACACACACACACACATATATATATATATATATATATATATATATATATATATATATATATATATATATATATACTGAGTGTACAAAACATTAGGAACACTTTCCTAATATTGAGTTGCACCCCCTTTTGCATTCAGAACAGCCTCAATTCATTAGGGCATGGACTCTAGAAGGTGTCAAAAGCGCTCCACAGGGATGCTGGCCCATCTTGACTCCAAAGCTTTCCACAGTTGTGTCAAGTTAGCTGGTAGTGAATCTCTACTCTGAATAGTTTGTTCCATCTCATCCCACAGATGCTCAATTGGATTGAGAGCTGGTGACTGGGCAGGCCACTGCAGTAAGCTGAATTCACCGTCATGATCGTGGACAATCCTAGCCTTGGGGCATTACCCTGCTGAAAAAATCCATTAGCAGATGGATACACTGCTGCCATGAAGGGATGCACCTGATTGGCCATAATGTTCAGATATCCTGTGGCATTCAAACATTTCTCTACTTTTATCAAGGGGCCCAATGTGTGCCGTGAAAACACACCCCACACAATCACACCACTACCACCAGCCTGCAATGTTGACACACAGCATGATGGATGCATGTACTCATGTGGTTTTCTCCACACCATAGTCCTCCCAGCAGCGTGAAACAGCAGGAACTCTTGACTTCCTAGCTCTCACTAAGACCTGGATCTCTCCTGATAACACTACCACTCTGGCCATCCTTTTCTCTCTATGTCCTCTCCTACTCTCCTCACCTCTCTGGATGGAGTGGGGAAACAAGACTTCTGCTTTCTCCCTCCCTGCTGTTTTCGGTCCCCCCTGCTCTCTCCTCTCTATTAGCACTTTTGAGTTTCATACTGTTGAAATCACCTCCCCTTGTCTCCTCCTCCTCATCGTTCTCTACCTCCCTCCTGGACCCCTTAATCACTTTCTTGATGAGCTCAACTTCATCCTCTCCTCCCTCCCCTCTCCCTCCACCCCTGTTCTACTAGGTGACTTCAACATCCACCTCTTCAACAATTACCACTGCTGGCTTTAATTTCCCTTCTTCAGTCCTTTGCATTTCTCCTTCCACTATTTTCTTCCACTATTATTCAGTCTTCTATCAGCAATCCTTGTAAACTTTTTCTCTACTTTCTCCTCCCTCCTTAGCCCTTCCCCTCTTCTACCTTCCTCCGTCTCAGCTGATGACTTTGCTTCTTTCTTCTCCTCCAAAATCGCAGACATCCATAAACTCTTCACTATCTCAGTACCTGAAACTGCTCTTCTCTCCATCACAAACTTTCTACTCTTTGCTTGTGCTGCCTCCCCGTCCTCTGTCCTAATTCTCCTTGACCTCTCTGCTGCTTTTGACACAGTTGACCACGCTATTCTCCTGTCCTCCCTTGCTAACCTGGGACTCTCCGGCACTGCTCTTGCCTGGTTCTCCTACCTCTCCAAGCTTAGACATAATAGATATAGATATATATCTAGATATAGATATATATAATATATATATATATATATATATATATATATATATATACCTGTATATACTTAATCCAAAACACCTGTGGCACGAAGCACGTAACACCCCAGGCTGCACTGCCTAGACACAAAATGCGCTTCTACTCACAGCAATGCATTGACAACATTTCGGCACCTGCCCTCACCAGCGTCCAGTCCCAAGCAGTCCCAAATTGACCCGCCGCTACATTGCCCCCCACTCAAAAGCTTTGTAAAGCACTGACCTGGTCCTGGTGTGGCAGCCTATGTGGCAGCCAGGGAGGAGGACAGCAACTGACAGGTCCTGGCAGCACATATGAGGGCGACGCAATGTGACAACCATTTAAGGGGCTGGGCCGCATCACGGGGCTCCAGGGCAGCCATCAATCCCAGACCCCCGTGCCAGTCCTGGATGACAGTCCATCCTGGGTCCGGGCTTCCTGGGACCGCTGCCGCCCTCCACACAGCGGGGCAGAGGCTAGCTAGCACATCCCCAACAGCAACTTTGGATCACGGTTTGGCGAGGGCTGGGTGCTGCAGCCACAAAGTGGGGAACTCTCTCTCTCTCTATAAAATACATTTAATAAGTTCACAGTACAAACCCTGTGTGGGAAGCAAACCCAAGACATGCTTCTGATGCAGCTTGCAGTGCAGACACTAGCTTTCACGCCACAAAGTTTATACTTCCATTTCGAAACATTTGCAAGTAGTATAGCAGTAAAGTTACAGTTTTTAAAACAAGTAACGAGATGATCAAGATGTTGTAAATAATGATTATGTATTATCCCGATTGTATCGAAAGCTTTCATCCAATTTTACAAACTATCATAATAAGCTTGTTCTGTTCATTTAGTATATGGTAACGTGTTCATGTTTAGGAAGTAGTACTCAGGGTAGGGCTGCCACGTTTTCCACAGACCAAACCCAGACAAGTTTCTCAGTAAGCTTTGGTCTGTCAAAACTGCAGTATACTGTAATACAGTTTAACACAATTAAGCCGGTTGGTGATTCCCAGTCATTACATAAAATATGCTTTTACCGTTAATAGAATGCATTTATTATTTTACTGAACTAATATGAAATCATGGGAACATCATAATTTATAACATATTTAAAAGTACAATAATTACAAACAGCATCCATCTACCTGTAATTTTAGGCAACTCGAGAACAGAACAGAAGTCTCCTTGGCTTAGCTTAACCGTTTAGCTGTCACTCACTGAAGCTGATTTTACAGGAAATATACATATTCTAGTGACTGAAAAAAAGTTATTTTTTTGTTTTTTTTTTTGTTTTTTTTGTTTTTTTAATCCCCTTACAAAGTTATGATACTCTTATACCAAAAACATCATATACATTGTTTTAATTGTGAGTCTATTTAACAATTATATGAACAACATAGAAATACTGTATATAATTCATATTAGTACTGTATTTTGTAACAAACTATTGAAAACGTATTTTTTCTTAACGTATCGGTAAGCACATTTTCTTAAAAGGAAAAAAAAATCTTGGTCCTATCATATCAAAGTGTGCTCGCTCATTGGTGGTGCACATGAGGGGTCAGACATTCCAAATATCTGGCACATCATAAATTAAATCTTTCTAATTCCTGTGACTGAAGGTATAAGAAGAACACTGTGGTTGCAAAATACCGACAGTATGTAGCCTGCTGCGATCACTTGGATTGTTTACATCATGTGGTGTTTGTTGTCTTCAGCATTATTCAAACGCTGGGGACAAAGTAGAATGTACAGGTCAGTACTAAACAGTACATTTTACTAATAAGATAGTGGAATCGTTTAAGCAACTAATGTACATCAAAGAAAATATTATAGGAAGGTTGTTGTTTCTTATGCGTTTTACTTAAAAACCGGACATCGGTGTGTACGGGCTTGTTAATTATTATTATTTTATTATTTAATTCTTAGCAGACGCCCTCCCCAGGGCGACTTACAGTTATATATAAAGAATTACAGTACAATTAACCCTTTGCGGTCCGATGTCGGACCCTCCGGAAAAAGCAGAGAAAACCTTTCAATGGCCGAGTGAAACTGATAGGAGCCGAGAGAAGCTGAAAAAAAGGGGGTGGGTCTGAGCAATACACATAGCCCCTGCACCACAGAGATAACACAGAAAATATCACTGACATTTACCAAGCTTTCTGAGATGTTATAGTAATAAAATAATAACTTGGATCGCATTATTGAGGAGTTTGGTGATGAAACGACTGATCAGGAAATGATTTATCAGTATGCACGACTATGAAGAGGTATGTGATAAATACAGAGAACAAGGGTGAGGCGGGGCTGGAGATGCAGTACTGAGTGTCCTGTTGATATGCAGTGCCTTTTAAACACATTTTACTGTGAATAAAATTACTTTTAAACAGCGCGTGTGAAAATAAATTGGGCCTGACACGCATGATAGGCGCTGAATAAATGGACCGCAAAGGGTTAAGAGCAAGATACAAAATACAATGATTTCAGGAGAAAGGTGAGAGAGAGCGGTGGAGGCAAGGACAGAGGGGGAGAGAGAGTGGAGGTTATGACGGGAAGTGAAAGTGTAGGTAGTTGGAGTAGGGAGAGGGGGGAGAGGCAGAAAAATAAATGAAATAGTGATCACAGAGGTCCAGAAGGGTGACTGAAAGAGTGGAGCGGCAGCAGGCCCTGGAGAAGGTGAGGCCCAGTTGATGGACAGCTTTTTGGGTAGGAGAGGATGGCAAGAAAGAGAAGTTGAAGGAGTGAAGGAGAGGATGGAATCTGACTGAGTGGGTGGGGTTGGAGAGATGGATATTGAAATCACCTAAAAGGACAGCTGGGGTGGACAGAGAGGGCAGGGAGGACAGGAGATAGTCGAGTTCATCGAGAAAGTGAGTGAGAGGTCCAAGGGGACAATACAGTACAATTAGCAGGAGGTGACAGGGAGAGGTTAGTTGGACAGCGTGAAATTCAAAGGTGTTAACAGAGAGTGAGGAGAGGTCAGAACAGACAGAAAAGAGTAAGGAGGGAGAGAGAGAAGACGACCAGTCATACCTTGCCTTATCCGTTAATTTAATATGAAATTGCATATCTAGTTAAGATGAACTTATGCCATGCAATATAAAGCGTTACCAAAATGTATTTTAAAAAATGCAACATCTAAGGGTTAGCTGTCTGATAGGCTAATCAATAGCCTGCCCCTCTTTACATTCTACTGAAGAAAACCAAGAAGCGGGCAGGACAGTGCAGCATCGTCTTTGAAAGTTTTGCTGGAGGTTTTTCTTAAAGTGAATAGGCTACTATTACTCGATAATTAAATCGAGACTGTGTGTATTCAAGTAACACGGACCACCACACCAACGGTCTGAATAGGTATCTGCAACAAATTACATGTTTGGATGTAAGTACACTCGTAAATGCAGCGTGGTATAAAATAAAGCTGCTTCTTGGCTAGAATATTCCGAAAAAAAACAAACGTCATGATGTTTTGTTGGGCATGTTGTTTTAGTGTAATTTACACAACAAAAATTAAAGAGCACTCAGAACTGCAGCTGAAATATTACACATGGATTTGGTCGGTCAAATATAATTTTAGATTCATATAAAAAGGAATAACATTTGCAAACAGTTTTTATTTCACTTAAGTGACAGCACACACTCAGTATGGCTTGCCTACTTGATTAATGAAGGTGACCGGCAGCCTTCCGTTTTTATTGACATAATGTATGTCAATATTCAAATTCCACTGCACAGTGTGTTATGGTTCATGTTAAACCTGGGATATGTAAAGCAGGGGTAGTTTGGCTGAATCATGGAATTAATATATTTCTCTTACATATTTAAAATTTAAATGTCAAACTTTCTTGTGCGTTTTTCAGATGCTGAAACCAAATAAAACCAAACCAGGGTTGGATTAGCTTGAGCCTTGCAGCTTGACTGGTTCCCTAAATTCTTTAAGAGACACAAAATCCCCATGACTCCTCCCCACCTCAACACATTTATAACATACTTTGAGGGAATGCTCCTTTCAGTGCAGTTTGGATCACATTTGCAAGTACATTTAGATAACGTATAAAGAGTAAAACTATAATAAGCAATACTTGGACTTACTGAAGCATTAAAATGTCTTTAAAAAAATGTAGAAGCTTCTGCTTGTTTTTTCTACTTTTTTCTTTATAAACAGTGTTCAACTGTTGACGTACAGGTGTTTTAGTTTGTTGCATCACAAATACAAAATCATCGCAAACTATTACTGCTGCTTTGTGGAATTCTGATTGTTCTTGATATGCTTTCAGTTTGAACCCCAGATTGTTTAAAGGACTTGTGTAGAACCTGAGTTTTTTGGGGGTTTTTTGCATTTTTTCCAGTTTTTCTACCCAAAAGCATGCAGTATTTGCAGTAGGCTTCATCAAACATTGTACAGCTATTTTTCCTAATCTAACCTGAATGTGTGCTCTTGTCCCATGATGGCTAGCTTGAACACTGCTGCAGGGCAATCCGGGTTTCATACCCTAAGGGCATTTTTTTTTTTGTGACTATTTATTTAAACGAAATAAATAGTCACAATGCCATGACATTTACAGTCTGTATTTTATTTTTAAAATAATATGAATAACATATTGTACAGATAGCCTAATCTGCCTAAGCCCAATTTTAAGCCTGGCTCACCGCTGCAACCTCCGCACTGACTTGGGAGAGACGAAGACGGACACACGCGTCCTCCGAAATGTGCCGTCAGCTGTCTGCTACTTTTCACTCTGCAGGCCTGCCATGCAGCAACCTCAGAGCTACAGCATCGGAGGACCACACAGCTCTGGGCTGCTACCAGGCAGGCCCGCAGTTGCCCGGCCCCTCTACATGGGTTGCTGGTAAATGGTGTGCCGAGGAGACCCTGGCCGACCTAAGCCCTCCCCACCCTGGGCGGTGCTTGGCCAATTGTGCGCTGCCCCTGGGAACTCCCGTCCACAGCATGCAGTGAAATAGCCTGGACCTGAACCGGCAAACACCAGGCTATAGGGCACATCCTGCACTCCACACGGAGCACCTTTACTAGTTGCACCATTCAGTAGCCCCCTAAGCATTTTATTTTTATCATAAACATTTTTGTCAGTCATGATTTAATAGTTTCACAATCGATTAATTTTGCATGTACAATAAATAATTAATATCGCTTCTGTTCAAATCTAGTTAACTCTAAAAGAGCCAAACTGGTAATTTTAACTGGTAGCTTTTTAAACAGCTGTAATATGACGATGAAAGACAAACGATTGTTTAAAACTCAAAAGTTTTTTTTTATGAACAACAAATCAAACATTTGTATAGCAAAAACACCATATTTAAATGGAAAACAAAACTTTTTTTTCAAAAGGAGCTGTACAAAACAAGAAAAAGTTAAATAAAACACAAATAAAATAAACATTTCACTAGTAACTATTTTGTAATGAGTCTCTAAACATCCAAAATTGTATAAACATTTAATTTGTTTGTAAAAATAACATCAAATGTTTTTTCCAAAATAGTATATAATGCACTACTTCAAAACATAAATAACTATAATACAATAAACTATTAACATAACATATTTATTCAGCCTACATACCTGGCAGCTTTCTGCCTGTACAGTCCATGCACAATGCACACGTCTCCACTTCCCCTGAGCATTTACCACACACTGCCCAAATTGACCTGGTTGGCGCGTCTAGTGTTAAAAAGCGTAATAATTTGTGTATATTCTAAAGTAACGTTCAAATCTAAATAATATGTAAATATGGTAAATGGCAAAGACATTTTTTAACATTTTTGCCAGGGAAAGTTTGTCCTGAAAAGCTTCTAAACTTATCATTTCTTTTTTTTAATATTTCAACAAGTACATGTTTGACCACAATGTCAGGTTTATTTCTTATGAAAGCAGCACAACTTATTTGCTAATATACAAATAATGTAAAATAATACCTTTCAAATATGTGTCTGTGCCTTGACAGAGGCTCTCTTGGCAGCCCTTTATTTTTTTTATTTTTTTTTAAACCAATAGAAGATTGGCCTTTTCCATAGCTAGCCAATGAGAAGTGATAGGAGTGGATAGGACGTAAACACCCCTTAGGTCAATTATCTCACGAACAAGAGGTGACAAGTGAAATAAAGGACCAGAGTAATATAATTTTTTAGGCCCACATCACATTCAGATTATTACTTTATTTAAAATAAATAAATAAATGAATGAATTAATTAATTCTTGAATGTTGAAAATGTGGATTGATATTTGTTTTCTGACCGGTTCATGTGAACTGACAAACTATATATTTTTTCTGTCTAAAGTTAGACACATCCCATCTCTGTAAATCTTGGGTAAAGTGAAGCAGCCTTTGTTTCATGATACAATACTCTATTACATTTTAAAATATGTCAACTTTAGTACGTGAAAATGCTCACACCTTTTAGGAAATAATGTGGCTGCAGTGGAACCTATGAACCCATAACAAGAGTTTCCAGAACTTTGGGTCATGAAGTTTAAATGGATGCTTTGAAATCGCTGAAATAGACACAACTTGTATAGAACTCTAAAACCCTGTAAATTCTTTTAGAAAAAAGTGTACTTTCATAATGTACCAGTTTTATCAGTAGAGTAATCCATCGCATATCCGACTGCGCTGGGACCAGAGTAAAAGCAGATATGTAAAAAGGCGGATGAATGAATCTTGAATTAAAGAACATCACACACAGTTGTAACAATTACTATATTAACACAATTACTGTTTTGAGATTCAGCTTTTATTAGGAAGCTCCCCTAAATCCCTTGTTTAGAAAGATATATGGTAATGATTCCTTTGACAGAGTAGCCATCTGCCGTTTGGGTGTGTGCATTCACTGCTGAGTGACAGGCAGGAGATCAAGATGGAGGTTGAAGTGGATATGCCTGGCAGGCGAACAGGATTTATTTACATATCAACACACTGAAGAGCTCACGTGACACTACCAGCAACGGCAGCACACGGAGAACATACAACACAGTGCGTGGAAACTTTGTTAGGATCGACAATATCTTAACTAATCATCTCTTTTCAATAACAAACTAACGTTGCTGAAGAGGCTGAGCATGGCGGACAAACGGATAGGGTGGATACGGGACAGGCAGATACACGAATGATTACTGTATTTGCAAAGACAATAATTTCCATCTCAGGGTAGAAAATATCATTTTTTTGGAGCGTGAGGGGGTAAAAAGTTACCATGCATAGATAGAGTTGGAACAACATTTTACATTTTTTGTCAGTAGCTTACCAACTAAAAAGGATACTGTAGTATAAATCACTAAAACTTATTCATAGGCTTTTGATATTGCATTATCCAACTTGAAGCAACTATTTTAAGCAATAGTGCCTGTTAATGAAGGCTTTACCATGTGGTATTTGACCATGACTGGAGCTAGGTGACCTGAGTCGAAGACAAGGGCACTAACAAAAGTTCAGGCCAGCTACCATATGGTAGAGCCTTCATCAAGAGGGCATTGTCGTTATTACGGCACTGTTGTTCAAAGGGCACTATCGTTTATCATATTAAAAAAAAAAAAAAAAAAAAAAAAAAAACTTTAATACCTAAATATACCATGAACTTGTAATGACTTGTCGGGTACCCATCAGCTGAGAAGAGGTTATGGAAAATAGTCCCAAAAAATGTTAATAAAGGATCACATTCAAATTGAGAGGAAAACAAGAATAACTTTAATAAACAAACAATGTTTTACTTGTCAGTTGCTTGTAGTTTATCTGGACAGTGCCAGACATCTGAATGCAGAGCTCCGGTTAACCTATGACAGGCTGTGATTGGCTGATTAGGCAGTTGCGGATACAAGAGTGGTTGCTTTTGTTGGTGCAAAGTATTAAGTGGCTGGTTTTGGTGAATAATAAAATACCAATTTGTCTTTGTTTAAAGTTTGCTGTCCAATTTGCTGTCCAGACAGCAAGTAAAAATTAAAAAGCTGCTTGATGCTGAGACATAGCAGCGGGCATCTAATCGTCTGATCGAAGCAAGCTAGTGCTGGAACCTTACTGGCTGATGGTACTGAATCATTTTCTAATGTTAATGATACAACTCATGAGTTATTTTCAAGTTATGTCCAGAGTTTTAGTGACCAGATATGAGATATTGCAACACAAGTAGATTCTATTGTTAAATGTACTGTTCTATTTCCAAAATGTTGATATTTAGGTCCGCCAGGGTGTCCTCGGCTCACCGCGCACCAGCGACCTATATAGTCTGACCAGGTGCCTGTGGTCTTGCCTGTAAGCTGCCCAGAGCTGCATTGTCCTCCAACGCTGTAGCTCTCAGGTGGCTGCACGGTGAGTCTGCAGTGTGAAAAAAGCAGTTGGCTGATGGCACGCACTTCGTAGGACGGCGTGTGCTCGTCTTCGCCACTCCCGAGCGGGGTGGTAGTGGTGAGCTGAGCCTAAAAATAATTGGATATACCAAATTGGGAGAAAATAATAATAATAAAAAATAATTGGCAATTAATAAATTTAAAAAAAAAGACTACAAATCTGATAGCCAAGTTTGAGTATTGTTGAAATGTGTTAACTGAAATGTTTCTGAAACAGTATGTCCCCACATTTAAACTACATACTTTAAACCTGCTTGTGTCCTTTCCTGTGTAATTGAGAGAACTGCCTCTCTATACAGCAAGGATAGTTTACATGTTTTCAGGGTACTGGCACAGCAAAAGTAAATCAACCAAAAGCACCATTTCACTTTTAATTGTGACATTTATATAATTTATATTAAATGATTTATTTTTGTTTTAAAATGGAACATTTGCTTGCAAAAAATATATTTTATATAATATAAATATACAAAAAGGGCTAGCATGCGTGGGATTTGAAACTATAACCTTCAATTTGCAAGCATGTTGTGTTACTGTAAGTGCTACACTTTTAGTTAAAAAAAAAAAAAAAGTAGTATTTTGAAAGATGAGGAAGTATGGTTCCTCTCGATTCTGGTTGATGAGAGTAGCGCCACTTGTGGTCCCCACTGGACAAAAAGGAATGTTAATTTCTCAGAATTAGCTATGCTGAAAGATAGCCTGATATATAACCATGGTAAAATGTAAAACACATAAATGTAATTAAATACATTAATAACTATTTATTTACTTATGTATTTAGTTATGAATCTTAAAAAAAAATATATATATAGAACTTGTTAAATCGATAAGGGCATTTGTGTAATGTGTGTGTGTGTGTGTGTGTGTGTGTGTGTGTGTGTGTGTGTGTGTGTGTGTGTGTGTGTGTGTGTGTGTTATTATCCATTAAGTGAAAAAAGAAGTAATATCTGAAACAAAAACACTGGAATTGTGAAAAAACTTCAAGTTATCAAAAGTGCCCAGCCATTTAAAGTAGAGATATCAAAAACACAACCGAGTTTCAACCTTGCCCAGCACAAAGCAAATAGGCACAGCTAAGTTAGTAGAAACATTTGGGGCAATCTTGACCCCCACCACTTTTACAGTTGTGCCTATTTGCTTATTGCTCTGGATAGTTCATTGGTTTTATATTGGTAATTATTATTCCTCTCTGAAAATGTGCCTGTTGTACACAACTACAAAACAGGGCTGTGTGTCCTAATTGGGTCACTTGGAAATAGTGCGCACAATGCCTTCTATTTAATGCGATATCAAAAATATAAATTTGGCATTGTTTTCACATGTCCTTTTTTTTCAGAGTCATACTGACAGCAAACAGCAAAGTGAGTTGCAGGGGCAGACATCCAATTAGCAAGAGTCTTTACCGGTTTAATGAGCAGTGATAAATTTCATATCCTTCTCTTTGGCACATTTTAATTAGCTGAAATTACAAGTGGAATGCCCCGTAGACTGTGTTGTCCCACTGATTTACAATAAATGCTTTGTAATTTATTTTTGTAGAACTAAGGGAAAGTTGTAGCTGAATACGGAGACAAAGGTTATTCACATAATCACATATCATAATAGCATGTCAGTCACAACAACACAGATGATAATCACTATTTCCACAAGGTGCTGTTTGCACATAAATTATGTTATGGTTGGTGCTAAATAACAAATGACCCCATTGGCCAAATCTAATCATCTCACATCTCACTGTATGTAGAAACTCCTGGTATAGGTGTGTGCATGTGGTAGAGCAGAGGCTCTACACATGTATGTGTTTTGTGGCTATCAGCCATCTTGGCTTGGGTGAGGGGCAAAGAGCCAGGTGTCAAGATGGCTGTCTTTACACAGCCATCTGATAATTAGTGAACTGGCTTGGCAATGTTTAATTGTGAAATGCTAATTCATGTCTAATTAGTGAATTAAAAGTGTGGCATGTCATAAGTGTTGATTGGAAAAGTGTGGAATGTGGCCAGGTGTTGATTGATCTATTTAACCCTGTCCATGTGCTATAAAAGACAAGGACATGTTTGTTTGTGAAAACAATGTGTTTGAGTGTGTGCTGTAGAGAGTTCAGTGAAGGTGTTACCCAGCCTGAACAGAGGGAGATGTTTAGTTGTGCCTGTGTGCTGGTTTTGTTGTTTTTGTTGGGTTTTGTTGAAATATTTTGGGTCCTGTGTTTTGCTGTGAATAAAAGTATGCAGAAGCACTAAACTACAGTTACTGCTCTGCGTTTGCTATTCCTGCTGTTGACCAGTCTTGTCTGCCCGCCACTTTACCTCAATGCCAACGTGGAAAATGTATTTAGTAGCCAGTATAACATTCAGATGATCTGTTTCAACACAATATGTGCAAAAAAAAAAAAAAAAAAAAAAAACTATTGTAACAGTATAAAACTTTCAAGAAATTGTCATTAGGAGTCAGTCAGTTATTTTTCTGGATAGTTTCTTTGTTTTATATTGCTAATTATTATTCCTCTCTGAAAATGTGCCCCTTTGTACACAGCTACACTTGGAAATAGTGCACACAATGCCTTCTATTTAATTTGATGTCAAAAATATAAATTACATTTAAAAAAAAAAAACAGAGTATATTGCCCGTTTGATACTAAGATACTAGGGGATACAGCAAAGCAGTCACATTATTATTTTTTTGTTCATTGTGTCATAAAGCTGCATGATGTAAATTAGAAAGTGTCAGTCAAGTGCCAAGCAGTGCTGTCATTTGGACAGAATCTAAAAGACCAAAACAAGTATCTCTGTAGTTAGTTAGGGTTAGAAAGTGAAACATGAAAAAGCTGATGGTAAATGTAATGACTTTGATCGAAAACAACGCTGTATAGCATATATTTTAGGGTCAAGTTTGAGTTACATAAATACATGGTAAGGAATGTAATGTCAACATTATTAACTTTGTTTTAGTTTACAAGAAGTAAGCCTTCCAGGAGAACTTAAACAACCTTTTAAACAAGGATTTATGGGGGTAAGTCCTGTGTCCTTATACTTGCAGAATATTACAGAACCACTGTCATTCATAGGGAGTGCTGTGTCACCAATGTGACAAATTCTATGATATATGAATTTAATTTATGAATCACAACTACATGTCTACCAAATGTAAAGTTCACAAATAAAAAGGGAAAAGCACAAATGACTGACTATTACATTTGATTGTCAATTGCAGTGAGCTAACCTTATGGATGTACATTTCATTTTTAGCTGCCATTCTACTTTTTCTTCCTGAATGAGGTAATCTTAATCCCCAAGGTTCTGGTGATACTTTCCTGTGAGAGACAGTTCATATCTGTTTTTATGTTAACAATTAGTATACTTTATAATTAGGGCTTCTGATTTTCAGTTTTAACTGCTAAACACCCCCGATACAAACACAAGGAAATCGATTATATATCCAATCAACAGCAGAAGAACACTGGAAATGGTTACTCAATTCATGTTGGCTTGACTCCTTTCCCGGTGAAAAAATAAAAAATAAAATAACCTGCAAATAAACTTTGTGCAGTGGAGTTGAGCAATGTCCCTCCTTCCTGACTTGTATCTCCCACTGATTCATTCTGAATACTTAAACCCATCCCAACTACTGAGTGACAGCACATTCCTACATCTCTATTGAAGGACTGCAACACGCTTGCAAGATTTAAAAAGAGATTACAAGAAAGTGAAGATTGTTCTTGCTTGAGAGAATTTAAAATGTGGCGAAATGTAAAACAATGCCTAAACACATAAAAACAGAAGTCTGTATATTGAACATATACAGATACTGATTACATTTAAAAACCAGATTAAACAGTGGATTTAAAAAAAAAAAAAAAAGTAGAAATATATGTTTCTGTTTTAAATTAAATATCCTTACACCAATAAGGTAACTAAAAAAAAGAAGTCCCATTTAGAACGCTTAACTGCAAACTGTGTAAAGCTATGTAAATTAATTTTGTACATAAACTCATGAAGTGGAGACCACACAAAAAAGGCAAACAGCCTGGTACAATGCAGGTGAAACAGGACTGTTCTAAGAGATCTAAGTAATACACTGCATCCCAACACATTTTCTTCTTTTTCACCCAGGGTCAGGGACATAAAAATGTGAAATCAGCTACTGAAATGTGTCAACTGGCTTATTACAGTCTTTATTAAAAAAAAAAAAAAAAACTCCCCATTACATTCTCCAGTGCGTATGGCCAGGTGACTGGTTTGCGACCGTGGACCTCCGAGTACTTCCACGTCCTGATACATTCTGGCAGAGAAAGTACCTCCGCTTCGCCTTTCTGGGCAGCGTGTACAAGTTCTGTGTTCTGCCATTCGGTCTGTTTCTTGCTTCCAGGACTTTCTCCAAGTGCATGGACACAGTTATGGCACGCCTGTGGCTGCAGGGGGTCAGAGTCCTTAATTATCTGGATGACTGGTTCATCCATGGCCAGTTGCGGGAGAAAGCCGTGTCTCACATGACTCTAGTGACAGAGCATCTTACCCAGCTGGGTCTCATACTCATCCTGGTGAAGAGCTCCCTGCAGCCAGCGCAAGTGACGGTTTACCTGAGGATCTGGCTGCATTCCCACTCCATGCTCTCTTTCCTGTTGGCCGACAGGGTAAGCACATTGCAAGCCTGTCTGCCCCTTTTTCATCTCAGACAGTCAGTGCAGGTGGTCCTGCGCCAAGGGTTGCTCGGTCTGCTGGCCGCAGCCTCCTCTGTACTCCCTCTCGGTCTCCTCCATATTCACCTCTTGCAGACATGGCTCAATAGTTCACCCAGGTAGAGACAGACATGGTGCCTCGATTATGCTGGCGTGCCCTGAGCTAGTGGAAGAATCCTCGCCACCTCAGTGAAGGAGTAACTATGGGCGTAATATACCAGAGAGAGGTGCTGACCACAGATGCCTCCAACCTCGGTTGGGGAGCGGTTTGGAACGGCAGTGGGACCCGTGGGGTCTGCCCAGATCAATTCTCTGGAACTAAGGGCAGTGCACCTGGCCCTGCACCATTTTCAATCAGTGCTGTAGGGCAGGCATGTACTAATGTGCACGGACAATACCATTGTCGTGGTATATGCCAATCGCCAGGGGGGGGCTACAGTCCCCGGGATTACACCAAGCGTCATTCCAGTTGCTTACCTGGGCACAACCGCTTTTTGTGTCCCTCAGGGCAGTCCACCTGCTGGGGGTTTCGAACCAGGCAGTAGACTGTAGGAGAATAATTGCATATAACCATTCCTGTACCTCTATGTTGCTACTCTGTACTACCATTATTCACCAAGTTATATGCTTTAAAACAATTTGAGTTTATGAAATATATTAAACTGCAGGTACATGTCACTGAAAACCAAACTGTGGATGGTGTGACAACTCAGCTGGCTCCAGCTTATCTGTTAATTACCCCGACCTGCTGGCCCCAGCTTATCGGTTGATCTTTATTGTGTTACCTCGTAAATACCTGTCCCCCCTGTTGTTGTTCCCCCAACTGAGCTGGCTCCAGCTTATCGGTTGAAAGAAAAACTACCCTGTCTCTCTGTAAAGGTATAATTACTGTATGCTAACTCTGTATGGCAGAACACTGCTCGGGCTTCCTAACACTGATGTGTTGAGCTGTTCTCGTTTGCTTAAACTAATAAAGCTTTACATCTCTGAACACCTAGTGCAGTTGGCTCTTTTAGTTGCGGACCTGAAAAGTTCCATGACATTTTGGCGTAGTCAGCAGGATCTTAAACTCCGCCCGGTGGAAATAGTCCTGGGACAAAGAGTCAACCGTCGACGGGGTTCCAACTTAATTACTGGAATCAGGACACCGCGTTCTGGGAACGGGCAGGGTCCGCTCTGAGTCTGGCTGAGGGCTCCACCGAGGTGTTTAAAGGATCCTGAGAGCAACTGAGAGGTGAGTCAGACGATACTGAGTCTGGGACTCAATAGGTTAACCATGGTCTGGGACCAGAAAGACGGAGTACTCCATACTAGGTTTGGAACCTAGTTGTGGTCTGGGACCACACAATGTTCGAGAAAAAAATAAAAATAAAAATAGTAAAACGGGGAAAAAAAAGGAATTTTGAGAATTTGTTTATTAATGATTGTTTAGTTCATGCCTGAGCTGAGCAGGGAGATAACATTTTCTTTGAATGGAAAACAAATATTAATGAAACGAGAATTCAGAATTTATTTATTAATGATTGTTTAGTTCATGCCTGAGCTGAGCAGGGAGATAACATTTTCTTTGAATGGAAAACAAACAATAATGAAACAAAAAACTCAGTACTATAAAGTACCGAGTTATGTTACCAGCATCGAACTGCCTTTATGTTGAAGTACGTCGTTTTGTGCTTTTGTCTTGGTATGTTTAACTGTGTGTGGATTTTGAGTAGGCCTATGTGTGTGTGTGCATGTGTGTGCGGAAATGTGTAAACTGTGTTTACGATACGAATTAGCAGAGCGTTTGGCAGCAGTTAGACTCTGAGATAGAGACAGAATCTGTTTACAGTTTGAGAATGGGAGCCAGTTTCTGTTTAGGGTTGACTTGTTCAAAAAGAGCTCATTTGTGTTGAATTGTCTGTTGATTTGTCTCATTTGTGTTTAATTGTCTGTTGATTTGTCCGAAAAGAGCTCATGTGTGTTTAATTTGATTTGTGCTCATGTGTGTTTAATTGTCTGTTGATTTGTTGTCTCTTCTTTTCTCTCTCTCTCTACTTCAATACGTTAGCAAGGACCACAGAAACGAATATGTGACAGATGGGGTCCTGTTGTATTACAACAAATAGATTTATGGTTTGACAAGGGCGGGTTTTCACTAGAAGGAAGTTTAAGTGTAACTAAATTAGCCAGTGCATGCAGCCAGTTAGAAGGTTAGGAAAAAGAAAAGAAAAAGAGAAAGGGCAGAACAGACTGGGATAGCTTTAGGAAGTGGGAATGAATGGCAGATGGGGACAAAGAGAAACAAGAAAAGGCAAATACAGACAGTGAGGCTCAAGTTATGTTGCAGATGGATCAGAGGAAGTCGAAACAGCGCAGAAAGAGACTCGCTCCCATTCCATACTCCTGGGTGACTGCGCCTCCGGTAACTGTACCAAATGCACCGACACTCCTCACCCCCGAAACAGTGGTGGAAACTGACTACTCCACCGCAAGCGAAGACAGCGCAAGAGAAGCAACTGATCCAAACCCAACAGTGAGAAGAACGTAACAAGAAAGATGGTACAGTACGACTTGCTGGACAACCGTAAAAACTCTGGACAGTTTGTGGACATTGCAAAAGAGCAAGTGCAGGGACTAATACAGATGTACCGTCCTGGAGCAGGTGAAATCGGACAGGTGTTGCATAGAAAAATGCAACTGGACTGACACAGTGTTAGTGAAGGATTTAACACCAACATGAACTTTGCAGCAGATGGAGACTTTCAGCAACAGTTTCAGGACCTATGTAACCTGATCACTACCAAGTGGCCGCTCCAATCAGACTGGAATAAAATTCCACAATTGCAAGCAAGGTCTTGAAGAAAGTTGGGATGACTATTATGCCCGACTGATAAAGTGCTACCGTGATCACAGTGGTATGAGAGACGACCAGGACCAGTACTCAGAGGTACTAAAGACTGTCATTATGAATGGCATTAAACCTGATCTCCGTGGCCCCGTAGCGCAGTCATGCATCGGCTGGGAAACCGGCACACTGACCAACTTGCTAGCCCACATAGTGCATCAGAATCGACAATTGGCAACACAAAAAAAAAAAAAAAGAAGAGAAAGAAAAGAAGCAAGGAAAGTTGCAGATGGTACAACTACAGTACTGCCAGCAGCAACAACAAGGGAGGCAGGGGTGGAGGACAGCGGGAAGGGCGTGGTCACCACGGACGAGGACGAGGACGAGGTCAATGGCAAAGTAGGGGCTCAGTGGGCCAGAGAGGAGATGAATGTTTTATATGTGGTAAATTAGGATATTATGCTAGAGGTTGCCCTGAAAGGGGCACTACAACACAACAGCAAATACAACCTTAGATGGGGTTATGGGGCTTAAATCAACCATGAAATAAGGAGGGAACTGTAGAGAAAGAAGTTAATAATGAACCAATTAAATTATGCCCTTTACAATTTGATACACATACTAGCCCAACTATAACATTAACAGTAGAAGGGAAAGAGATTCCTGTTGCCAGGAATCCTAACCACACAATTGGAATGGCTTGCACGAGAAGTATGCAGCTTACAAACAGACTTTATGCCAGCACCTCGTATGCACTGCATGGCGCTTTTCTCGCATGGCCAACGCAGCCTTGAATTTAAAAAAAAATTAGTTTACTCCTCCATGCCCTGTCTATGTTGAATATGTGTCCTCTGAATATTTATACTGGTCAAAGGATTTTTCTGTTCTATCTATCTGTTTGTCAAAAGAACAGAAAGTGTTCTTTTCTACTAAGGGCTCTGCCCCTCATCTTTTGCTAAGCAACCAGAACGAGCCTGGAAAGATTTGGGTCCGTGGATGTTAGCACTAGTTAAATTAGTTGATTGGGTGCCGGTGCCCAGAGGCGAATACTCTCCATCCGGTCAAGCGTACCGGATGTTACAAAGAGGGGCTTGGACGTGCCATCGAGTGGCTGTGGAGCTTTCAAACATGCCTGGACTACAGGACGTCATGTTGTTACATGACCCTGAGCCAGCCTGGTTCAAAGACATACCCCAGCAACTGTGGCCCACCAGTAAAAATTATTTTGGTCGCATTAAGAATTGCGAACCTCTGGTGGTGACACCCAAAAGCACGCACCGACCCAAACAGAAACAATACCCCTTGGGACGGGATGCTACTGACGGCATAAAACCACTGTTAGAAGAACTGGTATTAAAAGGAGCCATTGTTCCTGGTGCAGTTGGCTCTTTTAGTTGCGGACCTGAAAAGTTCCACGACAAGACCAGCTGTCAACGGGGGTTCGTCACGCTGAGTGGTAACTGCATCCCAAGGTGGTAGCCATGATTTGGCAGAGGTTCGGCAGCGCAACAGCCGACCTTTTTGCCTCAGAGGAGTCCACACATTGCCCTCTGTGGTTCTCGATTCAGAGAGGTGGGGGACCTCTGGGAATCGATTCCCTAGCCAACAGCTAGCCTCAGGGTTTGCTGTATGCCTTTCCCCCTCTAGCATTGAACCTGTTCTTCATGGAGAAAGTACAGAATGAGGGTGTGAGGGTCCTGCTGGTTGTGCCGCACTGGCAGAGGAGGATATGGTTTGTCGCTGTGAGCCAGTTCATTCAGGGGCAGCCGTGGCAGATCCCACTATGCAGGGACCTTCTCAGTCAGGCTCGGCCATCTTTGGCACCCGGAACCCTGGGTCAGCACAGCCGGGGGCCTGGTTTCTGAACGGGCGCGTTTGAGTACCCTCAAACTCTCAAACTCCATTATAGCTACACTACAGAATGCTAGAGTCTCTTCAATGAAGTCTCAGTATTCTTATAAATGGAGGACTTTCCAGGAGTGGTGCTTGGCGAGGGATATTCAAGGCCTTTGATATTTTTTTATACCCATTCCCTGATCTGTGCTTTTCAACAACTTTGTCCTGGAGTTCTTTTGAAAGCACCTTGGTGCTCATGGTTGAGTCTTTGCTTTGAAATGCACTACCCAGCAGAGGGATCCTACAGGAACTGCTGAATTGATCCTGAAAGCATGTGAATCACTACAGTTTAACACAGGTGGAGGCCACTTAACTTGGTGTGTGATTTCGAAGGTGATTGGTTATACCTGAGCTAATTTAGGATTGCTATTACAAGGGGGGTGGACATTTATCCAACCAAACTATTTCAGTTTTTATTTTTAATTAATTTTCTACACATTTCTAGATTTTTTTTTTTTCAGTTGGAAGTTGTGGGGTAGGATGTGTAGATAAATTGATATATATATATATATATATATATATATATATATATATATATATATATATATATATATATATATATATATAAAATTGCATTTTAATTCCAGGCTATAAGGCAACAAAAGGTGAAAATTGTGAAAGAGGGTGTATACTTTCTATAGGCACTGTATATATATTGTGAAGAATTCGCTGCCGTTCACCAGGTTAAAGACATTGTGTTGTTTAAGATACAAATCCAAACAAAAGATGTACTTGCAATGAAACACGCCAGAGCGTGGTTTTATCTGAAAACAAAACAAACAGAAAACAAACAAAACCTACCCCGTCCTCGGGTCCTAAACTAAACACTTGTTATTTTTCCCTTTAAACTAAACAGGGGCAGGCTAATTCTGCTTACCCTCAAAACAAAGTCTCCTTTTCACTTTTACAGTTCTCCGTTCTCTCTCTCTGACCATCTCAGCTTAACCAGTTTTAAGTGCTGGGCAATCAAGCAATTACACAATTAAGACCAATTGCTAATTACTATAGACAACAGTTTGTTCCCCATGGTCTTAAAACCCATCCCTTCATTTCCCAGTTTGTTTGCTGACCAGTTAGTTTATGTTGTCTTCACATTTTATTATTTTACTTTCCTTTGAAAGCGTCAGCACAACCTTTACCCAGATGGAGTGTGTACTCCTTACAGCCACGGCCTCACAGCTGACCAAGATTGCTGTGGAATGTACACTCCATATATATATATATATATATATATATATATATATATATATATATATATATATATATATATATATATAGTGAAAGATCCTTGCACCACACTCTGTTCGTTGCCCCTTTAAAATAGACCCAGGACACGGAAAATGGATCTTTCCAGCGCTTTCGCGCTATTTTTAATAAACACCAAATAAAAATAAACAAAACAAACACCTAGCTCTCTTTTGGAGCTCTGACTAAACACATATCACACATCACATATCCTTCCCCTCTGCACGATCCTGTGGTGTCGGGCATAACAATTTTCAGTTGTCAACGGGAACCTTGACAAAAAATCAGCGTTACCATGCTCTTTACCTTTCCGATGCTTTATCTCAAAACAGTATGGCTGCAGTGCCAAAAACCAGCGCGCTACTCTCGCATTAT
This sequence comes from Polyodon spathula, assembly GCF_017654505.1. Classification (NCBI taxonomy): domain Eukaryota; kingdom Metazoa; phylum Chordata; class Actinopteri; order Acipenseriformes; family Polyodontidae; genus Polyodon; species Polyodon spathula. The sequence continues at coordinate 64,462,269 of NC_054534.1, read as the reverse complement.
TATCCCTCTGTCTATGCATCCATTTTAAAGGTGCATGATCTGCTACCAAGACAAATTTTCTACCCCAAAGATAATAACGTAGGGCTTCTATAGCCCATTTTACCTCCAGGCACTCTTATTTGACAACACTGGCACATGGCAAAAACATCTAAATATGCTGCTATCCATAATTCCATGGTAAGTTTGCTTCTGTAACTAGTTTACCACTGGGAAGGTGTTTGGCTGGGCACAGAGGTCTATCATTAACCAAGTTGCTTACATGCAACTTAAAGTGAGCCCTAAGGGTGATATAAATTGTAAAAAGATTTATTTAATATTACTAAGGTTGTTTTTGTTTGTTTTGTTATGTTATGTTTTCTTCATCCGATATATTTTATGATTGACTGTTTAATCAAACACCAAGGATTTACAAGGGAGAGGTTCCAAGATTAGGATATGGTAGTTCATTTCAGGGTTTTATTTAGTAAATTAAAGTATAAATGGAAAGCTTTTAATTCCAAAAGATATAGATTTGTACATACTGCATAGACTTCTTTCCCTGTGAGGTTCACAACTAAACTGTGTTGAAGACAAATTAATTAAAGTTTTGTTACTCTTGATACCTGCTTTTTGTCAAAAAAATCTGAAGACTAAAAAAGAATACTGTGCACTACACACAAATAAATACCAATTATTTGGAAATGCAAATGAAAACCGTCCAGGCTCCTTTGTGACATTGAGCAAAATTACACAGGCTTGTGTATTGATGACTTTAAGTCAACCTAATGAGGTTTTTCTTTTGGTTTCTATTCAGCAGAAATCACTAACAACTCCAGAAGTGATAGAAACATTAACACAGTGTTTTCAATTGCAGCATGCAGTATGAAATGAGATTCAGCTGAGGGCATTATTCATCCCTAAACACATACATTATTTAGTGAGATCATACTGTACACAGCACTAAAATCATTAATAAATCACTCATGTGACCAACACTATAGCCAATACTTTATACCAGCTGGATGTCAACCACAGTGTTCAAGTGTTTAACATTGTATATTGTTAGCAAAAATAAGCCCCAATTGCTTTCAAAGTTAGCATTAGTGGCCATTAGCTGTCACTGGGCATTATGGGCCATATTTTCAAATGATTTACTCCAGTCTTTGACTAACTGTCCAATTCAAGTATATAAAACTGAGAAATGGACAAGTCACTATATTTAAGTCACAACAATATTTTGTAATAGAAACGGATCACTTCAAAACTGAGGAAAGTCGTGAATGAAGAGATCCAAAAATGGAAAACTGCCTGTCACAACAAAATCAGTAAGCAACAAGACAAACTTGTTATTACAGTTTTAATGCACTATTAAGTGGCAAAATTCTGTTTTGAGATTTAAGAATTAAAAAACATTAGTGAATGAATTTAATATTTTTAAAAAATAATATTTGTATTCTATACCACAATCACTCTTAAATTCATTATCTGGCGCAATAAAACACATTTATAATGTACTCATTAGTGGGCACTACTTATTTAAACATCCCCTACAGTTGACTTCCCTTAGTGTGATGGCTTTTATAACCAAGTATATAAAACTTTACAAACTATGTGTGAATCAGTCCGAACTACAAAATTGATGTCTACTACTGCATTCACTAAAATCGAGTCCTTTTATTACAAATTGTAGCTGCATTTTACTACTAAAAGTGAGACTGCTGTATAGTAATGTCATCTAAAACACTGTTTCTCAACTAGTGGGTTGCAAAGCCCAGTTTCCCAAAATAATGAATATTACTATTTGAGCATTTTTTCCCTGTCTCAACATCAACAGTAACGCTTTGTTTTTACCCGTATGTAATTTGACTCCCCTACCTGGAGGATATCTTCAGTCACCTCAACCAACTAAATGCATCACTGCAAGGCCATGGAGATAACATTTTTGAGAACAATAACAAAATCACAGCTTTTAAAAAAAAAGCTGAAACTTTGGGGGAAACGGGTTTCTGAGGGGCGTATTGATTTGTTTCCTCTCATGATTGAAACTTTTGATGATCATGAAGCCCAATATTTCAGTCAGGTAAGAGCAGAGGTTGTAAACCACCTTTCTGCTCTCACAGCTCAATTTGACGACTATTTCCCTGGCGATCCTATGTCAAACATTAAGTGGATTTGACACCCTTTACTAGACCTGCTTTGTGACTGTGATAAAAAGCTCATAGAAATTTCTTGTGACTGATCTTTGAAAAGGAAACTTGTGGAGGTTTATCTGTCGCAATTTTGGATTCTGGTTAAATGTGAGTATCCCAGTATGGCGCTGAAAGCCATCAAGCATTTCCTGCCATTTACAACAACATATTTAGTTGAAAGGGGATTTTCCGTCATGGCAGCAATCAAAACAGAATACAGGAACAAGCTTCATATGGGAGATGACCTCAGAGTTAGCATCTCACCCATAACACCTTGTTGGAGAAATCTTAGAGAGGGCAAACAGGCACAGATCACACATTAGATTAGGCAGAAGTGTTAAAGGGACTAGGAGCTCTTAAAATAAACAAATCCCCTGGGCCGGATGAGATCCTCCCAGTAGTACTCAAAGAAATGAAAGAAGTAATTTACAAACCGCTAACCAAGATCATGCAGCAGTCTCTTTACAGGGGTTTTTGCAATTTTTTTATCATTAGTATTTGTAAAATGTACTGTTTGGTTTGTTTATTGAGTGAGTTTCCAAAAAAAAAAAAAATGGTTGAGAACCACTGACCTAAAACACCTACTACTGCGAAACTACATAAAAGTCAAAGTAAAACTTGAGTTTTATATGAAAAAGTTTCTGTTTGACAAGTTGATAATTATAGTATAGTAGTTCAGTCTCTAAAGGGTTACCTTTGCTTTGACTTTTTAAAGGGGGAGGGTGTTCCAGGTTTAAATCCAAAATGTTAGATTTAGCTGGTATTTATCGACTACTTTTCAAAACAATGTCAGCAAACTGACTTATGGTAAATCAGTCAGTACCAACGAAGTATGAATTGTCAATGTTTTTTTTTTTTGTTTGTTTTTAAAAAAAAACATTTATCTGAAAACAGAAAGGACTTTTTAAAGGGTACCATGAAATATGAATTGTCAACTCGCTTCAGATATTGTACTGTATATATTCAATCGTTATTTAAAGCATTATTTAAAAAGTGTAAATGATTTAAAAAAAAAAAGTGAATAGCGTGCTCCTCTCTGTGAAGTTGTGTAACATGGAATACTCTCAAGGAATATTGCTTATTATTAGTTCCAGAAATATCCCTCTAACAATGTAATGATCCCTTCAGTATAACCTGTTGAGATCAGAACAGGTCACAATGATTATCTACCTGTGTCGCAGAGGGTAAGCTTCGTATGCTAAACATCACCAGGGGGTTAGGCATACTTACTTTCTGGGCAGATGTCAGCACAAGGTACAGAGCCCTTTCTTTCCTGGGACTAATTTGACATTTCTATTTTGTTTTTTGCAGCACACTGCACCTAAGTCATTTATCTCAGCCAGGCAAGGAAAACTTATTCATACATTTCCTTCACAGTACCATGCACCTTGAATTTAATGTTGCACTGAAATACATTACATATGCAGTATGTGTTCCATTTTGATTTCTTTACTTGTTTCTGTATAATTAATGTATATTGAAATAGTTCACAATTAGTTTTTTTAACCATTCATATCTAAACAAAATACCAGGAACTGTAGCTTCCCAGTGATGATTGTTTTCAATATATAACCCCAACATTAACTCATAGTTAGCTATTCAGGAGTGTTATTCTCACATAAATAATGGATCTATTGAATACAAAGTAAACTGAAATTATTTACAGAACTTACAAAACATCTGCCAGTTTCTTTTGAAAATGTACAATATAGATGTTCAAAGTATGAATTTAATTTATAGGAACAAACATCTGCATAGTAAATACAGTGTAAACATTTTCTTGGATAACCTACATCTCAACTACAGATCTTTCTTACAAGTACTTTTAGGTTTCTGCTTAAATATTTCCATGTGGCTTTCCTTCTCATGTAGACTTGTGGATGGAACCACGTATTGTAAGATGCATGTTGGTTTTTGGTCAATTTGTGTCATGGTTAAAATTGTAATCACTTGAAGGAATCCAACATAATATATGAATCATTAAACAGTGAAAATAGGAAGGCAGAATTTACTACAGTTCTTTCAAGGATGCCTTGCAATAAGTAATAATAGTAGTATTATTAGTAAAGAATTATTATTAAACTATTTGCTGTTATTATATACACGTTTATCAATTAGAGAGATGCATAGACAGACACAATCAGTAATTTTAAGTTCTACTTTCCACAACTCCACTCCTTTTTTTGCAACTCTGTGTGTAACTATTTAAAGACCTTGAAGCATTACAAGAGTAACAGTGCTGTCTTGTGATACAGACGTGGCAGAGTACGAAGCAGTTTTAGTTTTGTAAATAGTGGGTCTTGCTGCTTTGGTAAAAAACATAAAACTGACCCTGCACAGATATTTTCATTGCTTAACTCTCTTGATCCACTCTCCCTGGAACTCCATTATGTTAGCACTTGAGAGGTCAGTAAAAGGCAAAGAAGCCAATTCACTTTCTGTCAAATCCTCAGGTGCTAGGGTGAGATGCATTTACGTAGACCCAATCAAATCCTCCTGGGGAAATGCATAGAACAAAATGTGTGATGATTGGAAGGAATTGAGGGCTTGTGAACTAGGTGAAACTAAAACAATCTAAAATGATTTTGCAGTGAACAAGGGACATATATATATATATATATATATATATACACACACACACACACACACACACACACACAATTCTTAGCCTTACAGTTTTCACTTACAGTTTTGTGCTTGGGTAATCATGGGAGAAGATGATGGTGGATAATGTTTGCTTGAAAGAGTAATACAGTCTGAGAAGAGCTGAGAATATTTATTACACATTGGTTGTGATGGTTTGTACTGCAATTGAGTAGTTCAGGTAGTTCACCTTGGCAAATTTTGGTCATAGTACATTTTGTTTTACTGTCAGTATCTCATTAGTTATTACATTATGTAGCAAAGCCACCAAAATCTATTCCAAAATTATTAAAACAAATCAAAGGTTGTAGTTCATTGGTAATGGTGAAATGCAAAAGGCTTATCCATAACAAAACTTGACAACAATCAGTGTTCTTATTCTGAGCAAAATCAAAGAAAACACCTGCAAACGAACACCAGACAACTAATTTCCCAGCGGGCATTCTAATATTATTAAATATAAATAACGGAAAGTATCTGTTAAGCAACAAACTGATGCAGCCTATTAAAATATCATACAAATGTTCCATAATAAGAAATATAATATTTAGGCATGTGTTCCTTTATTTCCTTTTTTTTTTTTATACTAAATTTAGGCAAAACACATTGTGTGTGGTGTGTGTGTATATATATATATATATATATATATATATATATATATATATATATATATATATATATATATATATATATATATATAAAACAGAGGGTCTCCGATATACACACTGATGAAGATGTGGGTGCCAACAACACAGGTGTCAGTGCTGAACTTGATTTGTGATTTCTTCTGCTTCTTAACCAACTGTTGCTTATGCATGGTTTATACATTTATCTTACTGAGGTTTTAATTGTGACATATATTGGCTGGTCTTCAAAATGCTGTATTTCAAATAACCATTTTTATATATTGCACACTGGTGTACTATTACTTTTGCCCTATCCTGACATTACAGATCCTAAGATAGATATAATTTTATTCTAGAGATGTACTTGTATAATATATTCTACCTCAAGGCATACCTTCCCAAAGAAGAACAAGCAATTGAAATTCAACAGCTTGCCAACTCAGATAGCACATACTGGATATGTAATGCTAAAAGTGCCCAGGGGTAATACTGTCATAGAAAGAGAGATGAGCAGATCCTTCTAGTTATTCATTGTAATGTATGGCATCCTTTTTAATCAATTAAATTAGAAAGCTATACCCAAACTAAATTTGTCCTTATACAACCATAATTCAGATTTGTTGGCAACATGTTTGTTGAACAAGCACCATAATGTCTTAGTGGTAGGTGAGTTTAATGTCCATTGTCATAAATATATGCAATATGTGTGTGTGTGTTTGTGCGGGCGCAGCAGGGCCAGATTAACCTCCATGCAAATTACTTTATAGCATAGGGCCCCCAGCAGAATTGGGCCCCCCTGAGGTCGCTGTTGGTTCGGGACATTTTACAAAAACTGCATGCAGGCGGACAGGTCCAATCATATACAAAAGCTTGCTTTTGGTTATTTTTGTTCTGATGGCTAGGTATTTCTTTATCAGTTACCGCATGCCTGGTCTCTGAGTCTCTCACGCAAGCAGCTTCCTGCTAATGTACAATACCAAACGCTCCATGCCCTCTACCTCCTGGCAGAGATCCGTCCCTATACTATGTCAGAGGCATCAGTCTGCAGGATAAAATGTAGGAATCAGGCTTACGTATTCATTTATTTCAGTTTTAGGGCCAATTTAAAAACCTGTCCTGTCTCCAATGTGCACAGTATGCCTCTTCAAATTTTTGAAACTTTACTTTTTTCATTTGGGGATTGGAATTTTAGAAAAAAAGGCAGGTAAAGGTAAACATGTACAATACCGGAGGCTGAAGGAAATTCAAATGCTGATGTCTGGCAAGAACGGTTTAAGTCCATAGTGTTTGATTATAAATATTATATGGGAAATACTGAAATGGAAGAAGGAATCTATGAAAAGAACCTAGGAGTTTATGTTGACTCAGAAATGTCTTCACCTAGGCAATGTGGGGAAGCTATAAAAAAGACCAACAAGATGCTCGGATATATAATGAAAAATGTTTAATTTAAATCAAGGGAAGTAATGTTAAAACTTTACAATGCATTAGTAAGACCTCATCTAGAATAATGTGTTCAGTTCTGGTCAACTCGCTACAAAAAGGATATTGCTGCTCTAGAAAGAGTGCAAACAAAAGTGACCACAATTATTCCGGGTTTAAAAGGCATGTCATATGCAGACAGGCTTAAAGAATTGAATCTATTACGTCTTGAACAAAGAAGACTATGCGACAATCTGATTCAAGCATTCAAAATTCTAAAAGGTATTGACTTTTTTGACCTAATGGAGGTCAAAAATGGAGATTAGATAAAGGCATTCAGAACAGAAAATAGGAGGCAGTTTTTTACACAGAGAAGTGTGAGGGTCTGGAATCAACTCTCCAGTAATGTTGAACCTGACAACCTGGGATCCTTCAAGAACAACCAAACAAGCAAGATGGGCTGAATGGCCTCCTCTGGTTTGTAAACGTTCTTATGCTCTTATGTTTCTCTCACTACAAAAATAAGTAAAAGATAGAAAAGTTATTCCCTTTTTTTGGTTAAACTACATTGTTTTGTTCTATTGAATGCAGTGCACTGGTCCTTAAAAAGAATCTATGAACAGGTTTGAAAAAAAACCCACATGTTATTCTGCTGCTATTCTATATATTAACTGCTGGACTTTCTGGTAAACTAACAAAACCACTGACCCATTAACCTCAGTGTATGTTATATTATGCACTTACTAATGCATTTGTATTTTACTGCCTGGGACTGAAGCTTTTTTTAAGTCTGTGATCCATATTGCATCATTTTGTGTTCTGTGTTCTCGTGGATGTTTGAATGTTAATTAAAAAAATCATTATCAAGAGCGAGATTTAATTATTATCACTCGCATGTGATTTCTGTGGTATGGTACAAAGTAAGAGAAAAAGGCATACACAGTTTAACAAGCCTCATGCCCAGCTATGATCAGCAAAGAAAAAAGCCTACATAAGAGCTCGGATAAGGTATCTAATTCAATTGGGAGACGCTTTCTCATTATTATTGGTTGGTGCTGAAAAATGCATAAATTGAAAATAAAGTAAAAGTTAGGAACTATCATCTTGCAATTAACAGGTTTTTAATAGGTTCCTATGATGTTGTGTACAGTGCAGTCACATATTTCAAACTTTGCATATGATTCATATCAAATTAGCTTTATGCTGGGCTTGTTTGTATTATTTTTTGTGCAAATTCCATGGCCAAACATGTAGGCATGTGGCAAAGTGGTTAACAGTGTGCAGGTGCAGGTGATCAATTAACAGACAGACAATTATAATCCAGCTGCAATGTTGTTAAATATTTTTTTTTAAATCTGATGGCCTGATGGAAAAACAACAGTAAATAATAACAATGGTAATGAAACAGTAACCGTCCCATTTTTAGTTCACCCACACATAACACATACACAAACACTAACACCAGTCCACAGTGCGTGCTCTAGTGCTCACGGTGAATGCAGTTCTTTAGTGAAAACAAAGCGCAGTGTTGTTGATCCAGGTTAAGTGCTTGCCTTTGGTGACAGATCTGGAGCATGTTAGCTGTCCAAATAATTACACACAGTATTATTAACGACAAATAAAAACAAACAAAATGCTTACGTTTCACAACACGGGTTCTCCTTCTGGTAATTTATTTTAAACATTCAGAAAGTAAAGATCACATCACTATGTCCCCTTTTTATAACGTCACCCATGACCCTACAATCTGTGGATGTCACGCCCTTTCCCATCCGGGTCATTGAGTTTGTATACTGTAGCTTTGCCCCCTTACTAGATGGCCGACTTCCACCTAACCCTGGGAATAAACTGTCATGCCATTTAGTACAGGGTTTTCTGTTCCCTTTATGCAGCTGCCTGGCAGGTCAGGGGGGAGATCTAACATCAAGAATCATTTGATCTCTGTCACAAGGCCCTATTTAAGAAAAAAAAAACATGCTCAGTTCTTCTCAGTGATGTAAAAGAGCAGGCTGGAAAGGTTCACTCTGTGCTCCGCTCCAGCAACTACCCCGCTCCATATACAATTGGCTCACTCCGCTCATCTCACACTCTCTGTCCCAAATGCAGGGCCTGATTAACCAATATGCCAATAACCATTCTTCATAATATGCATAGGGCCCCCAAAATATGGGTTAGTATAGGGCAACCAGTCCTTTAATCCGTCCCTGAGGTGCAGAGATACATATGTCATCGCTATGGATAAGTATTTTCTGAAATTCCCAACAGTGGCTGGTAGAGTGTGCAGATCAGCTGACTGTGTCGGTATACTGTAGTCTCCACATCTAGGAACACCTCCTAAGAGAACTATGGAAGATAATTTGTACCAAAATTAATTTAAAAAAAAAATTAATAAAAAAAGAAATAAATACGTAATAAATAAAAAATGAAATAAATACATAATGAAATAAATAAATACAAATCAAAATACATTGCATAGCAAATGTATATATTCAGTTTGTTTTTTTTTTCCATTTTGGCACAATCTTTTTGCTCTACTATTTCTCATTAGAGTCAATCACTGTGGAAGGGTGGGACATTACAGTAAGTGAATCGACCATCTACTAACTTTGTCTCTGGGATATGCTGGGGCATGTGTCAAGGGATGCCGCCAACTAGAACAGTGACTGCAGTTGGCTACAATGCTGCCATCAATCATAGAAGATCTGCAGTTTCTAAGCTAGCAAAAATATATATATTTTTTTATGCCTTACATTTCCGTGCTATACAATGACTTATAGTAATATTATCCAACAACATATAAATGTGCTTTAAGTCAAATTGAATGTGGGTCAGTAAAACCACAGTACACCACAAATAACAATACAATTATAGTGCCAGCTTCAACCGCTCCAACCCCAAAAACTGAATATATGATTGGTTTGTATTTTACAAGATATACTCTTTGTACCTTGCTAAACAAAAGAAAGAACAAATTGCCAGGGTACAATTATCAGTAACAGCCGTGATGCATGTCCATATGGCTTCATGTAGCTAAATGTGCAAAGACCCCCAGGATTACTGTTAATAGATGAGGTGTAGATAAAATAAAAAGTTTAATGTAACAAATGTAACCTGCTATATAAAGTGCAGTGGTTTCCCTAATGCCTAACGGGTTGACCCTATGGCGCTCCCGTATTTTCCCAGACCCCATAAAGTTTTTGTTTTTGGGCTGCGTCCCAAACCATTTCCTTGCACCGTGCGCCCTACACCCTTCGACAAGAGTACACTTGGCATGACGTTTTATTGACATCACAGACTGTGCACTTGGGTGGGTGAGGGAGTAGGGTGTAGGGTTAAGCTAAAATCATTAAATGGGGTGCACTTCAGCACCTTTACCTTTAACTGAACAAAAACCTATGAAATCTTCTGTTGTCAGATTGTAGTTTGGAAGAATGGCTGTAGCACTTGAACTATTTGAAAAACTTCGATTATTGGTTAATAAAATAAAAACTTTGCCACATTATACAAACACATTCTTCATAATGTAGCCTTTTTTTTTAAATTTTAAAATAATAAGATATCTATTTTTCTTTAAATCCAATAGGTAATATATTTTGCTTTATATTCTGTATCACTACGGAATGGCTAAAGGTTCTACACTAATTTATTAATCACTGCAAAAACATATAATGGAAATTATAAAAGTGTGCAGGCTACATAAAAGTTTCAAATGTCACTCCCAGCCCAGCTTCACAGTGTTTCTTTTCCCAGTGAAGAGGACATCGTTTGTCGTACGCAGCTGGATCAGTTTTCAGGTCTCTTCCTCTGTCCCTGTATTTAAAAAATAAAAATAAAAATAAAACATTTCTTAAATATATTGCTCACTTATATCATCTGGTAGTTTTGTACCCACATATCTGGTTCATTTCATTAATTGATAGACAATTAATTCCAGCAATCGTTATGTACTGAAAAGATTTTTCGCGGTACTTTCTAATCATACTGTATATATAAATCATGATTTAAAAAGATACATTTTATTAGCTAAGCGACTCAATACAATATACATTTCATAAATAATTTGCTTGTTAAATAACTTAACAATATCTACAATTTTCTAGCTAACTACAGTTACATTACATTTATGTGCAGCCGCATCTGCCATATTTGCAATCTGCTCCCACTTGTCTCCGCCTTTAACACAAAGAGTTCTGGGACTTCAGCACAAAAACACTTCCGCTGAAGTCAACTGTTTTGTACATTCAGTCGAAGGGTGCAGTGAAGGGCACATAAAACAACCTTCACTCATTCCCTAAGGAATTGGGACAACCCTTAAGATGGCCAACATAGTACTTCTGTCCCTCAAAGGAAGGTAACAAATGAGCAAGGGTGCGGTTTGGGAAGGAGCCTTGGTCTGGTGATTAGCAACTCTTCCTGTTTGTTTTAATGCTGCTACTGTTTGCTGATGGGTGAGTCCTAGTTCCATATATGACTGAAACTGTACTTTGGTCTTAAACTGATGTTAATGGGATATTATTCTGAACTTTTAACATTTACTTTTCTAGATCGCTATCTCTATAACCTGACTGGGCCATTATACTAAATAAGTATTCATGGTACATTTTAGGTAAGCATGTCTGTAGTTATTTTGTTTGCTTGTTAAATATGCGATTTATTTCATTCTGGGGGTGCTGCTGCTGTCTGGGGGTCCTGCTTCTGTGCTGCTGCCATCTGGGGGTCCTGCTGCTGCTACTGCCTGGGGATTCTGGTTTCGTATTTGTTTTTGGTTTTTTTTTTTCTTTGTAATTTTATAGCTACATTTGTGTGTGTGTGTGCAATACATTGCTATAATGTCTGTAAAAGAGTTACAGAGGGAAAGTGCTGCACTGAAATAGAAGCTAGCTGTGGAACAGGCTGAAAAACAGGGTTATAGATGAAAGAGAACTGTCGAGTAGCATGGCATTGTCTAATGGTGATGGAACAACACAGTGTGTAGGACTCACCTGTCAGCGGGGACGTGACAAGTTGCCAGCTACCAGTTCCTATTCAGAGTCTGCAGTAAATGTTTGATCTGAAAGGGTGGTTTATCTTTCAAGGGAGAGGAAGATTAAAACATGTTCTTGTTTTTTTCAATCTGAGAATTATTTGGGAATTGATGAATGGGTTGAAGAAACTTGTACTATTATTTGGGCTAGATGTATGTCAGCTGCTGAACAAGTCAATTTTATAATGGAACATCTAAAAGGGAGTGCTCGTAACAAGATTAAGTTTCGAATTTGCGCAGAAAAGGAAGACCCTGTGAATATATTTCGAATTCTGAAGGGGATGTTTGGAGGGTTTCAGTCAGCCACTAAGTTACAGAAAGTATTCTTTTAGCATAAACAAAAAGGGACAGACCCTAAGGGTCTAATCGCCTTATGGCAGCGAGTTGTGAAGCTTAGCCCTAGGAGAGCTACAGACCAAGAACAGACTCTTAAAGCTCAGTTTTTTAAAATGTTAGGGATGCCTTTTTAAGAAAATAATTAAAGCACCTGAATAGGAGAGAACCAGACTTGACTTTTCTGAAATTTAGGAAGGAAGCTGGATGCGCTCATTAACCAAGCGGTCATAAGCGAGGGTGTAAAATAGGGGCGTAGCAAAGTAATCTGCTCCTTTGTAAATGGTTGGAGTTAACCTAAAAGGAGTAAAGGTATTGCGGAAAACCATGAGTGTTTGTTTTGTGTTTGTAAAGTGTTGGCTGTAACTGTTGTTTCTCTTTGTAGACTATCAGTAACCTGATCCTGAGCTGGAGTACAAGCCAGCATTAAACTGGATATCACTTTTCACCCCTGCATTTCACAGAGTACTGTAATCACCACTAGCACCTAATTTCATTCACTGTCTTGTGTTTGTTTGTTTCGTGTTTAGTGTCGGTATGTATAAAACCTGGACTTTTTGTTGCGGGTCAAATGCGGGGATTACAGTTATGAGTGATACACCGCTGTATCATTCCGGCATTTATTATTTACAGGTGTTTGCCTTAGGGCTCTGGACATTGTTATTATCAATAAACACACCTACACCTGAAAGTAACCGTCTGTGTGTTTTGTACCTGTACTGCACTGCACTCACCTGTATCCACTCACCACTTTGCCACAATGTTATAGACACATATTGTGAGATTTTTGCCAGCACTGTGGTCCCTTATATGTTCAGAAATTGAGAGAAACTGGGGTTGATAGCCATTGGGTGACTGCTTTAAAGAGCTGTGACAATAGAGCTACATGGCCGGCGTATGGCTACCTAGGCTATGTTCCTAATCTACATTAATGATGTAGATTCTGGTATAGTAAGCAATCTTTTAAAATTCGCAGATGACACAAAAATAGGAGGAATGGCAAACACTGTGCAGCAGCAAAGGTCATTAAAAATTATCTAGACAAGATTCAGAACTGGGCAGACACATGGCAAATGACATTTAATAGAGAAAAGGGTAAGGTACTGCACGCAGGAAATAAAAATATGCATTATAAATATTATATGGGAGATACTGAAATTGGAGAAGGAATCTATGAAAAAGACCTAGGAGTTTTTGTTGACTCAGAAATGTCTTCATCTAGACAATGTAGGGAAGCTATAAAAAAGCTTTAGTAAGACCTCATGTTGAATATTGTGTTCAGTTCTGGTCACCTCGCTATAAAAAAGATATTGCTGCTCTAGAAAGAGTGCAAAGAAGAGCGACCAGAATTATTCCGGGTTTAAAAGGCATGTCATATGCAGACAGGCTAAAACAATTTAATCTATTCAGTCTTGAACAAAGAAGACTACGCGGCGACCTAATTCAAGCATTCAAAATTCTAAAAGATATTGACAATGTCGATCCAAGGGACTTTTTCGACCTGAAAAAAGAAACAAGGACCAGGGGTCACAAATGAAGATTAGACAAAGGGGCATACAGAACAGAAAATAGGAGGCACTTTTTTTACAGAGAATCGTGAGGGTCTGGAATCAACTCCCCAGTAATGTTGTTGAAGCTGACTCCCTGGGATCCTTCAAGAAGCTGCTTGATGAGATTTTGGGATCAATAAGCTACTAACAACCAAACGAGCAAGATGGGCCGAATGGCCTCCTCTCATTTGTAAACTTTCTTATGTTCTTATGTTCTTATGTGAAAGTGAATAGTATCAAACCAGCCTGTATTCCAGCTGGCACTGTCCGCATGGTAGTCGTGACAGGGTTTAAAAGTCAAGAGGGGATTAATTGTCCTGTTGTAATTGAACCATTGTTTGAAACTAGCAATCTTCCAGCAAATTTGTCTGTATTTAGTACTGTCAGTTTGTGTCAGCAGGGAAATTGTTATCCAGGTAGCTAATATAAGGGACTCAGATGTATGGCTGCATCCCTGTGTTAGGATTGGTAGTATACAAACTGTTGAGGTGCTTCAGGCTGTAGAAAGGGTGGAAGTGGACTTCCAGTTTGTGAGTACTAATGAGGCTATGGTTGTTTGCCAGGAGTCCTGTGAAGAGAATGGATTCTGAAGAAAGGCGTTGTTTGCAGAGTTGGCTATAGAAAATGTTAATGATTCACAGCAGGAGAAATTGAAATGGCTTTTTTAGAAACATTTAGTTGTTTTTGTCGCAGGTGATGATGAACTTGGGTTTACTAATGTTGTGAAACACAATTCCAACAGTTGATGAGGTTCCTATACGTCAGAGACACTGATGAATTCCACCTAGTCAGTTAGAGTAGGTTAAAAGTCATATCCAGCAGTTGTTGAAACAGGGTGTGATAGAAGAGAGCAGTAGCCCTTATGCTTCTCCCATTGTGTTGGTTAGGAAGAAGGATAATTCCTTGCGTATGTGTGTAGACTATAGGAAGCTTAATGATAAGACTCGCAAAGATGTGTATCCCTTACCTGTATCAATTCAATCATATGCCTTTCAAATTGTGTAGTGCTCCGGGTACATTCCAGAGGTTGATGGAGCGTATATGATCAGTGCTTACAGTATTTATTCATTTATCTAGATGATATTGTTTTTTTGACTACTGTGGAACAACATATTGATAGGTTGGATACTGTTCTTACTAAAATGAAACTAAAATTGAGTAAACATCTTTTTTGCAGGGAAGTTATTTGGGGCATGTGATTTCTGACCAGGGGCTACAAACAGATCCAGAGAAGATCAAAGCTGTTGCTAAATGGATGAGAACAAACACTGACTGAACGGAGGGCATTTTTAGGATTTGCCAGTTATTATAGAAGTTTTGTGGAGGGATTTTCTAAAACTGCTGTGCCCCTCTATACTCTTGTTGGTACAAAAGGTCAGAAGAACAAAGATAGGGATGTCACACCTTTAAAGAACTGGAATGAACAATGTGAGGAAGTATTTGAGGTGCTCATTGTGGAAGTGAATGCGGAAGGGCTTGGGTGCTGTACTATCCCAAGACGTAGATGGCAAGAGTATACCAGTTGCCTATGCCAGTAGCTGTTGCACCCTACAGAAAAGAATATGCAAAATTATAGCTCAATGAAACTGGAACTGTTGGCTTTGAAGTGGGGAACTACAGATACATTTAAAGATTACCTGTTGGGGAACAAGTTCACAGTCTTTACTGATAACAACCCATTGAGCTATTTAATGACTGCTAACTTGGGGTCTGTTGAACAACGGTGGGCCTCTCAACTTGCTCTTTTTGATTTCAAAATACTTTATCAAGCTGGCAGGCAAAATGGGAATGCAGATGGACTTTCTTGGCAATATGAGCAGCCATCTGAATACTGTTTGCTCAGGAGGTACAAGAGGTTTTTCAAGTAACTTCACATTCCTCCCAGTTACCACCAGCTTTTAAAGAGTTGCGAGTACCTGAAGTAAGTTTTGTAGAAGGCAGAAGTATTGACCTGCTCAACTAGTTTTCCATTTTCTGCATATACTAAAGAAAACCTATCTGTCCTTCAGAAGGAAGAGCCAATAAGCTATGGGTTCCTTAGGCATTGGCAATTAGGCAGTGTCCCCAATGCTGCTGAATGAAGAACTTTAGCAAAAGGAACCATTAAGTTACTGTACCGAATATCACAAGATCCATGTGGAGGAGAGAAACAGCAGCTCTTATTACCACCTTCCCTTAAGTAAAAAAAAAATCATGACCTGATGGGCCATCAAGGGATAGAGAGGACCACATCATTGATTAGTAGCCATTGTTACTGGCCCGGTATGAGAGTAGAAATGCAGCAATGGTGTAAACACTGCAGCCGTTGTGTCATTTCTAAAGCTGTAAAGATCCCATGGGAAACCTGTTGGCATCAAAACCTTTAGATATTTTGGCTATCAAGTATACATTTCTAGAATGTTCATCTGCTGTCGTTCTTGTTATGACCGATATGTTTAACAAATTCAATATTGTTATGCCTACTAGAGATCAAAGGGCCACTAATGTTGCTAAGGTATTAGTTAATGAGTGGTTCTGTCGTTATGGTGTTCCTAATAGGAGTTTCGAAGGGCAAGTGAGTGAGCGATTATGTGGTATTTATGGGGTTAAGCAAAGCCGTACAGTACCTTACCATCCACAAGGTAACGGGCAATGCAAACATTTGAATCAAACTTTACATGACTTGCTTCGCACGTTATCTTCAGAAATGAAACATCAGTGGACCGAACATCTGCCCAAGCTGTTGTATGCCTATATTGCCACAGAACATTCTTCCACTGGTTAGTCACCTTATTTGTTAATGTTTGGTAGGGATGCCTGCCTGCTAATCGACATCCTGCTTGGAGAAGACACTGAAGATGTCCTTAGACCTGATGATTGGACTACTGTGCATCTGTTGCAGTTGAGTTAAGCATTGGAAAAGGCAGGGACACAAATGCTGAATCTCGCGGAGAGGAGAAAGAACTATCATGATCATCACATTCAGGGAAAGGATCTTATTGTTGGCCAGTTGGTGTACCTGAAGAATCAGAAGGTGAGGGGACATAATAAAATTCAAGACATGTGGGACCCTACACTTTACAAAATTGTTGGAAGATTATATTCCACTAGTCCTGTGTATAAAGCCTGTGACTGGAGAAAGACCAGTAAAAAATGTACACATTTGATTTGAATGCCCTCCTACTGCTGGACCAGAATCTGTTGCTTGTCCTAGATCCGAATCCGTCTCTCAACCTATAGAGAATATGAACTCTTCAGAAGATAGTGATGATGACAGCTGGTGTTTGAGGGGATGTTCTAATCAGCCCATGTACAGATGTGGAGAACCCAGTCAGTGGAATCCTGCAATGGAGACAGAAGAAGATGGCTGATCAACTTCTACAGAGCCCCACTCCCCAGGCTGAACATGAGGAGATTCAAGATAATGCCAGTTCATCTTCAAGTAGAAATTCAGTCTCTAACCTGGATGCTGTTCTACCCCCACCCCCCTAATATAGTGAACAGTACTCGGAACAAATAGGGCTGCAAAGATGTCAATGGACTACTGCAAGTCAGTTCAAGCTCCCTAAGTCAGTTTTAAGTCAGTTATAAAACAGGCTCTAAATGTCTACTTTTCTTTCCTATTACATTAAACAAAAGAAAAAAAAGGAAATTAAATACACATTAAAATAGTTCAGAGTAGTGGTATAACCTTTGACCCCCTAATTTTATTTATTATTATTTTTTTTGGTTAGTTTTGCTTGACCTGTGTAATAGGTTGAAAACTGTAATAGGCTTAAATGTGGTACTGCTTCTTTAAGAAAATAAAAAACAAACCTGTTATTCTTGCCACGGCAGGAAAATGTCCAATCAGAGGAGGTTCACTGAGAACAGAATGGAAGGTCAGTGGTTCAGGAGAAAGACAAAGCTAATTTACCAGTTGTAATTGCCAAATAAAAACTAAAGTTTTGCTGAGAAACGGTAGTCGGTGTATTTGGGAGGTACTGGAAGGTTTGGAAAATTGATCAGTAGTAAACCAGAAGATGACTGAGAACTGGTGTGTTGACTGAGTTGCGAATTCCAGACGGAAGCTGGATGTGAGACTGCTGTTACTTCATTAAGAGAAAGGAGCAGGTATCAAGTAGGGGTAGGCATTTTGAATAATAAGATATTCGAGTATACCAAGAATAAAAGAATTGAATAGCCAAATACTCGGCCTGTAATTACTCATAACAGGTCATTAGAATGTATCAGCAGAAACCATGCATAGATAAATACATCAACAGCATTTAAGTCATCTAGTGTATTCAAAGTAAAATTATTTAAACTATAAGTAATAAATAAGAATACACAGCAGAGGCGTTTTTAACTATATGTGACAGGGTCAGGACCTATATATATATATATATATATATATATATATATATATATATATATATATATATATATATATATATAGAATTACCTATCTCCTTCGCTATCAGTGTTTATTATTGACCAGAGGGGGCTATAATGCCTGAAGCCGCAGGCACCCTGCAGGTAACAATAGTCTTCCTCAGGGGTATTTAATTTTCCACTATGGCTGAGTCTACAGTACATATTTAATATGTGAATCAGCCAAGGAAATAAGTGAGGCAAGGTTGTACAGTAAATACAACTTTATATATTGTTTCGATGTAGCTGATACAGCATAAGTAAATAAATAAATAAATAAACAGAAAATATTTTTGAAGTTCATATTGCATAGTTATCAAAGTTCTTCTCCGACTCTATCTGGTTTGCTGACTGCTGCATAATCCAGTTTATATCCCACCTGTAATATTTGTTTTTGTTAAGTTGAATTTCAGAACGTCAGCAAACAGTGACAGTGCCATTTTAATCACCTTTTTAGTGTTTCGAGCATCTCTTTTGTAGTATGTTTTGTAATTCATTTTCTGTTAAACCACAGAATCAATGCTCAGTCATTTTCTCTTGTTATAAAGAGTGCTGGGGAGAAAGTCGTTCTGCCACAACAGGTCCTGCCACAACATTTCAATGGGGTTTAGGTCTGGACTTTGACTAGGCCATTCCAAAACTTTAAATTTCTTGTTCTTTAACCATTCTGATGTAGACTTGCTTGTTTGTTTCGGATCATTGTCTCGCTGCATGACCCAGCTGCGCTTCAGCTTCAGTTCACGGACGGATGGTCTGACATTCTCCTGTAGAATTATCTGATACAGAGCAGAATTCATGGTTCCTTCAATGATGGCAAGTCGTCCAGGTCCTGATGCAGCAAAGCATCCCCAAATCATGACACTATCACCACCATGCTTGACCATTGGTATGAGGTTCTTACTATGGAATGCAGTGTTTGCTTTTCGCCAGACATAACGGGGCCCATGTTGGCCAAAAAGTTCCACTTTTGACTTATATGTCCATAGAACATTGTTCCAGAACTCTTGAGGACCATCCAGGTGCTTTTTAGCAAACTTGAGACGAGCATCATATTCTTTTTCGTGAGCAGTGGTTTCCGTCTTGCTACTCTGGAATGAATCCCATTTTTGCCCAGTGTCTTTCTGATGGTGGAGTCATGAACACTGACCTTAGCCAAGGCAAGAGAGGTCTGCAGATCCCTGGATGTTGTTCTAGGGTTCTTTGTGACTTTCTGGACGATTTTACGCCTTACTCACGGAGAGATTTTGGCAAGACGAACACTACTGTGAAGATTCACTACTGTCCCAAACCTTCTCCATTTGGACAATATGGCTCTGACTGTGGTTTGGTGGAGCCCCAGAGCCTTAGAAATGGCTTTGTAACACTTTCCAGACTGATAGGCATCAACAACTTTTTTCTTCAGGAATTTCTTTTAATCGTGGCATGATGTGCCTCTAGAACCTGTGTGCTGACAACTTCACTCTCATGGTAAGGGCCAAAGTTAGTCAGATGTATATTGGGCAGGGCTGGCCCAAATCAGGCCTGATTGCTAACCAAAGTATTCAAACAGCTGACCCTAATTATCCCTTTAATTGGGTTGAGTTAACTGGGGTGGGGGCATTTTGGCCGGTGATTGTGAACAGGTGTAGAGGTGATGTAGTTCAGAAGAAATCACAGACAATTGTAATCCGGTAGGACACGGGGGTTATAATTATAATCTGGGTCTGATGACCAACAAAAGAAAAATGCTCCGGCAATACACAATAATGTGTAATGCGCGGTGCCAAACAAACGGGTTTACAGTCCCAAACAATAAACGTTATCCACCCCACAATATTAAAACACGGTCACCAATCCCAGGTGCGTGTATTAGTGCTCGTGGTGGGTGGTAACAGGTTATTTGGTGACAGTTCGTGCAGTGCAGTTCCAGCTTGTGCTGGCCCAAAAGCGACAGCTCCGGAATGTGTTTATCCGTCTAGTGATACAATAAACAAGAATTACTAACACTCAAAACAAACAAACACTCACAAATATTCCTCGGCAGTTTCTACTGCAGCTCTTAGTCCTTCCAGGTTTACGTATACAACCCAAGTGAAAGAAAAGATTAGCTTTTCTCTGGCCCCTTTTATGCTACCCCACATGATCCCTTGGTTAAGTATTACAGCTGCGTCTATAGCTTGCAGCTGCTACCTCGTTTACCTTCAGGATCAATAAGTTCCTGCAACAGAGTCTCACTTCCATCTAGGCTGACCGACTTCCTGACCTCAGAAACAAACTGTCAGGCCAGCCCATCCAGATACTTTTCCTTTCGCTATTTAGCATCCTCACAGGTCGAGAGGGAGATTTACAACCAGAACTCATTGTATTTCTCTCATTGTATAACTTTTTCACACCTGAAAATTGCATGTTTGATTACCTTGCACACCAAACAAATGAAAGAAGCACCAAACTTTGGTGTCATTTTTTCTCAGACTCCCTCTATTTACTACTACAACCCACAAAAAGATCTGAACAAATTCAATGTAAAAAATGTGCAAATATGCAGAAAATCAGACAGGGGGCAAATACTTTTTCATATATATATATATATATATATATATATATATATATATATATATATATATATATATATAGTGTTTGCTGCAAGAAAAGAAGGTACTGTGTATATTATATTGCTTTACATTTACAGAAATAAAGACTGTGAATTGGACTGAGTTTTTTCATGGACTTATTAAGAGAATGCTGTGTATTCTGTTATTAAAACATACCGTTTAAACTGTTATTTAATATTGTTACAAAGGGGTGCTGATTGATTTATTTGTGAAACTACTGAGAAACTATAAAGTGTTTGTTTGAGGAGTTATTTCAAAACTTAGTATTTAAGCAAAAGCTTTGAAGCATCATCAGCTTTTCCCCACAAGTGGAAGGTACACAACTGTTTTTTAAAGATAACTACTGAATATTTAACTGCTGAGGTTTAATTCTATTGTTTTAACGTATTCAATAAAGAAAATATTTTTGTTTCAACTCTTGAGTTATAAGTGAACTAGCTTTGAAGAAGTACACTAGACTAGCACTTATTTTCTCTATTATCACTGATGTGAGGGGTTACAACTAGGCCATGTGATAGATAAACCCCCTCACATTATACCTGCTTCAAAAATGGCATGTTGGGCAAAATAAGACTTACTGCACTTCCGGTTGAAGGCTTGACTTTCAATGATTTCATGCAATAAGAAGTGTTGTGGGTTATTGATTTTATACCACAAACCCTGTCATGGGTATTGCTGAAATAAAATGAAAGCTACCCTCTTATAATTATTTCAGCAATTACCTAGCCAGGTTAAATAGTAATACGAGGATACATATAATTCTAGTTGACTACCAAAAATAATTTCCATAAGTATTATTCTATTGTAGTCACTTCAAAATCGTATTATACCTTTTTAATGTTCTGCATTTTCAGTGTTTGTGTTATGCTGTGACAGAAATAGAATGATTCTTGGTTGTAAATCTCCCTCGACCTGTGAGGGTGCTAAGCAGCCAGAGCAGAGTTCTTTGGACAGGCTGGTCTGACAGTTCCTTCCCAGGGTTGGGAAATCGGCTAGTCTGGAAGAAGGTGAGACTCCATTCCATGAACATATTGACCTAGAAGAGAAATGACATGGCAACCGCAGATTGGAGAGGCGGTTGCACTCGTTTACCAAGGGGTCATGACAGCATAAAAGGGGACGGAGAATCATAATCTGTTCCTTCACATTGGTTTATATGGAGAACCAAGAAGGACCGAGAACGAACCAGTGAAATGCCAAAAACAAAAGTAACAGTATCGTGAGTGTTGTGTGTTTATTTGTCTGTGTAATAATCGTCCTATTTGTACATTAGACGGCTAACACAAATGTACTTGGTATGACCCCAGAGTGGAAGTTAAGCCTACATTGTCAAAGCACGTTACATGTAATTTAGGACACACAATATCAAAATCCATAAAGACAGATAAAATGGATTAAATCAGGTAAGCAGACAGCCAATTGGCAGGTAGAAAATCTATGCAAAAAACTGATATTAACAGCAATTATTGGATGTCCTTTTTGAAGCTTGACAGGATTTTGCAAGAAGTATAAATGAAGCAAAATCGAATCCTAGTGCTAGTTTCATTCCTTGTAATCTGAGTTATGCAATAAGATGAGCCCAATGTTTTTCCACTTAGGGATGGATACAATCAAAAACATAATCGCTGCTCTAACATAAAAGATCTATTACTGCTTATACTGTAGTATATCTTTTCAAATTCATCTTCTTCCGATTTGATGTAATCAATTAACCTGTTAATTGCTTTTAGTAATTCTCAATAAATTCTCAAGTCATTCCTTCACCTTCATTCCTTTTGATCAGTTATTTGGTTGCACCTTTCACCATTGGCTCTTTTAAATGAGTACAAAAAGGGTGAAAAATATATAATTTTGTGGAACCCCACTAAAGAGTTGAAGTTCATCAGGCGCTGGGCCAGTAGGAAGAACTGCATCAGTGGGGTGAAGCTGTTCTTTGGTTTACCTCCCTAAGCTTGTTCGATTCTCAAGCCAAGCTCAGTGGATCTGCAGACAAGAGATTGTATCAAGTACACTACTCCACTATCAATGTGTGTGTGTGTGTGTGTGTAATATATATATATATATATATATATATATATATATATATATATATATATATATATATATATATATACAGTGCCTGTAGAAAGTCTACACCCCCTTTATAAATTTTCACCTTTTGTTGCCATATAGCCTGGAATTAAAATGCATTAAAATAGTTTTCTTTTTCATTTATCTACATATCCTACCCCACAAAAAATATTCTAGAAATTTGTAGAAAACTAATTAAAAATAAAAACTGAAATAACTTGGTTGGATAAGTGTCCACCCCCCCTTGTAATAGCAATCATAAATTAGTTCAGGTGTAAACAATCGACTTCAAAATCACATACCAAGTTAAGTGCCATCCACCTGTGTTAAATTGTAATGATCCACATGATTTCAGGATAAATTCAGCAGTTCCTGTAGGTTCCCTCTGCTGAGTAGTGCATTTCAAAGCAAAGACTCAACCATGAGCACCAAGGCGCTTTCAAAAGTACTCTGGGACAAAGTTGTTGAAAGACCCAGATCAGGGGATGGGTATAAAAAATTTCAAAGGCCTTTAATATCCCTTGAAGCATGGTCAAGACAATTATTAAGAAGTGGAAGGTGTATGGCACCACCAAGACACTGCCTAGATCAGGCCGTCCCTCCAAAATGGATGACCGAGCAAGAAGGAGACTGATTAGGCCAATGGCAACTTTGCAAGTGCTACAGGCTTTTATGGCCAAGACTGGTCAAAGTGTGCGTGTGACAATAACATCCCAAGCACTCCACAAATCTGACCTGTATGGTAGGGTGGCAAGAAGGAAGCCATTACTCAAGAAAGCCCACCTTGAATCCCGTTTAAAGTATGCAAAAAAACACTCAGAAAATTATGTAGCCACGTGGCAAAAAGTTTTGTGGTCTGACAAAATTAAAATTGAGCTTTTTGGCCTAAATGGCAGAATCTTGTTATGGGGATGTTTCTCATTGGCAGGGACTGGGACACTTGTCAGGATAGAAGGGAAAATGAAAGGAGAAAAGTAGAGAGAAGTCCTTGAGGAAAACCTGCTGCCCTCTGCAAGAAAGCTGAAACTGGGACGGAGGTTCACCTTTCAGCATGACAATGACCGAAAGCACACAGCCAAAGCTACACTGGAGTGGCTAAGGAACAAAAAGGTAAATGTCCTTGACTGGCCCAGTCAGAGCCCAACCTAAATCCAATCGAAAATGTGTGGCATGACTTGAAGATTGCTGTCCATCAAAGCTACCCAAGGAACTTGACAGAGCTTGAACAGCTCTGTAAGGAATGGTCAAATATTGCCAAATTTAGGTGTGCAAAGTTGGTAGAGACCTATCCCAACAGATTCACAGCTGTAATTGCTGCCAAAGGTGCTTCCACCAAGTATTAACCCAATGGGGTGGAGACTTATCCAATTCTGATCTTTCAGTTTTGTATTTTTAATATATACATTTTTTCTCAATAAAAACTTTTTCCCCCTTAACAGAGTGGAATATGGTGTGTTGATGAAGTCCTCCCCAAGATTCTTCCACAAAAGCCTGTCTGCTGCATCCCTCATCGACGTTGCTCCAGCGTGTTTCCTAATTTCATCTTGGCATCTTCCTGGATGTCTTCTTCTTGGTTGCTTTATATCTCTTGGGATCCAGTCTCGTATCTCCTTGGTCCAGTGATGGTCTGTTCTTCTTGTTACATGTCCGGCCCACTGCCATTTCAGTTTTTTCACTCTTATAATAACACTGCTTACTTTTGTTTGTGCTCTTGTCCGTTCCCTCCTTTTCCTGTCTCTTCTTGTTATTCCCAGCATGCATCTTTCCATAGTCCATTCAGTTGTTTGTAATTTTTGAGTCATTTTTGCATTGAGGGTCCAGGTTTCACATCCATAAGTTAGCACTGGCAGCACGCATTAGTCGAAGACTTTCCTCTTAAGGCATAAGGGTAGTTTCCCTTTCAGAACCATGCTTCATCTTCCAAAGGCACTCCAGCCCATTTTTGCTCTTTTGTTGATTTCGCACATTTGGTTCTCCATTGCCGAAACTATGTCCTAAGTACACATAGTTATTCAAGCTTAATTCCACTGATTTCAATTGCCTGTGGAGTGATATATTTATTGAAGATGACTTTTCCTGAAGTTTTCTTCAGGTTTATCCAAGGCAACTTACAGAGACTCAAGAATATCTTCAAACAATTGTTGGGTGCAGTCACCATCCAACTGATTCTTGTTTGTTACATTTCAATGGACTTATGTAAGCATAGTTTCTTCTGCCAAAAAATAAATACATAACAACAAAAAAAAACATATATGTAAAACATACAGATAATATATTTTAATTAGCCTAATAGTTTTTAGTGGTATATACAAAACATATTATCTGCATAACTGAAGTAACTCTACCAGTTCAAGGTGGGAATTTGATACTTGTGTTACTATGGAGAGAAGCATACTGGATATTTGCCTCCAAACATTAGAACCAATTGGTGTTCTTTAACATGAAATCTCAGATTTAAGTCAGATATGTCAAAGTATTTTCAGTGTTGATAGTTCCTATTGTATGTATTTGTGGTATGCTGTTTTGTGGAAATACAGTAGGTGCTGGTTATTATCAACCCTGACAAAGTCAACTTTTGGTTATCAACAACATTTTCACATGAATCCCATCCCATATACTTTAATATTAATGGATTTCAGATATTAGCAAATGTCTGAGCTTAAATGACAACTTTTTTTTTTTTTTTTTTTTTTTTTTTTTTACAGTTTCTATGGCTACGACACGGACATATCGTGGGCACGCATCACAGCATCTATTTATGTATCCATTTTCATAATGCAGCTCTTATTTATTGAGTGATTATCATCTGTCATCATAGCTTCAAAACAACCTTTCTATGGCTGATAAAGTTTGGATTCTGGAGGCACTATGTGAACCTGATGCTAAACAAGTATGGGTAGCAGAAAAGTCTGGCATCTCAAAATCTGTTGTAGCACACATTTTTAAATTGGCTATAAAACTGATTTACAACTGGAGGTGGCAAATCATAAAAAAACCAAACACTGGACAAATACTTATTTTGTGCTTCTGTATTAAATGTAAGTACTATATACCAAGTTTGTCCATTGTTTAAGCATATTGATAGTACGTTGTTGCTGTACTATGTGTACAGTACCGTGTGTACTTTTTTGTTTTACACATCCATGTAGTGTTAGTAAACAGTTGTTTGTTCTGATATTTCGTGTTTTTCGTGTTTATTTTTTAACACTAATGAACCAATAGGTGTATTTCAGTGTGCTGTTTTTACAACTATAGACTATAGTATACATCATTTTTACATATACATACTTTTCGCTTTATAACAACGTTCAATTAATAACTTTTTAATCGGGACCGAGAGGTTGCTAATAAGTGGCATCTACTGTAATATGAAATCATGATCTAATTTGGATATGTCAATTGCATTAAGCTTTCTGATTGGGGTGGGATCAGCCAGGCAGAATACCAGAAAGAAAATAAACTAGACCACACTACTGTGTCGGGAAAGGAACATCGTTTTTGTTAAACACAGGTGGTAAACTATACTTAACAAACAGGGCAGATCTAGAATACACAGTCCCGGAAAGCGGTTTGCACTGTCCATTAATTAAAACAATAAACATAGAATTATAATTGAAAACTAAAGGAGAATGCGGCTCAATACCTGCACGGAGGCTGAGCTCACAAATAGAAAACAACAACAAAACCAATACAACCCGCCTCCAGCACTCCTCTAAAACCCCAATGCCTTTTAAAATATTAGATTAAAAATACATACATGACAGAATGGAGGCCAAAAGTGCAGGCAGGGAGGTACGGCTTTAAATTCAGCGGTTGTTTCTTTCCTATTTGTCTTCCTGCCACATGCCGAATCAGGATCAAATTCCTTTACTCCTGCTGGTTGCATATTCAGCCTCCACTCCAAACAAACCCAGGCTCACTTCACAAAGGACAAATCAATCTCTTGAATGGATATTTAGCCTATACCAGGTGCTCAGCTTCTTCAAGTCAATCAATTTACACTTATGGGAGCTGCAAACAGGGGAGCATTAACGTGTTAGTGTAATCAGTAAAATGCAAATCTACAAAAAAGTAATCAGTGCAAATCTACAAAAAGTAATGTGTTCAAAATAAACATGCATTAAACAAAGTGATAAAATCAAAGAGACAACATTAAATAAAAAGTGAATATGCTACAATAATGAACTAGCTGTATCTTTCTGTTGGTAGGATGGTAAGTGAAGATACAGACAATTGTGCAGAGAAACTTTAAGATTTTACAACAAGATCTATCTACAGCACCTATTTTCAAGACTCCCCCTTAATGTCATATAGAAGAATATAAGAGAATATGTGGTACACAGTGCTATTTGTCCTTCTGGGGAACCTTTAAAAGGCACATATCCATGTGATAGACCACAATGTAATACCTGTAAATAGATTCATTTTGAAGCAGAGATCAAAGGCAATAAATCTTCATTCAAAATTCATGAACATTTTACATGTACATCTAAAGGAATAGTCTACTGCATTATCTGCAAGAAGACTACTCATTAATAGACAGTGTATTTGAATTTTATGTGAAATGATTATGGATTATGTGAAATGATGTGGAATAATAATAAAACAAAAAGTTTAACAATACTTTACAAGTGCATCAAATAGCTGCTGTAAAAAATTGATTTGCAATATTAGTATAAATATATGTAACGGATTGGACGAAAACATTGGTCATGTTAAGCTTTGTATGTAAGATTAACTAAACCACACATACTAGGAAGTAAAGTTAACATGAAAAAAGTACACAGTCAATGCAAATAATGGTAGAAGTAGAATAGGAGACAAGCTTACCATAACCATTTTCTTTTTACATTTAATAATGCACTTATTTTACAGCCACGTGTACTCAACAGGCTTTGTTTTTTTTTTTTTTTTTTTTTTTTTTTTTTTTTTTTTAACACACTTGTATAATTGAAGTAAGTTGCATTCGCATTTGCTTCCGTGTTGTCAACTTAAGTTTCAACAATTGTTCTACTATGTGGCACTACATTATTTGCATCGCCAGCATTTGACTGCCTAAAGTTTGATTAAACTTTTTTTTAAAATGTTTTTCTTTTTTTTTTTTTACTTGCTCATGACCGCTGTTTAACTGTAAACAGCAGCTAGTGTTTGTGACCTTAACGTGACCAGCGCACTGCCATATGGGATATCAAGTTTTGTTAAACGAAATTGGGTAGCTGGTGATAAAAAGGGGATCCATAGTCATGTACATCAGTTTTAAGAAACACACTGAAGTTCTTTTTTTTTTTTTTTTTTTTTGTCTCCAAGTGCAGAATTCTGTATAAACGTGACATCTGTGAAAGCTTTTCATTGGGATTTTTTGGTTTGTTTGTTTTAAATCGAGCCTACTACAGACTGCAAATAACTTCCACAGTACAGTAATCTGTGACCCCCGTTTATAGCCTACACTGTCCATTTTCTAAAATTATATATATATATATATATATATATATATATATATATATATATATATATATATATATATATATATATATGCATGTATTATAATATATAAACCATTCAGGAATAATTACCATTCAGGATAGGAAACAAAATGCTACAGTATAGGGAAGAGGCCCTTATCCCATGTAACATATTGTGTGTGTGCGGGTTTTTAAGGCCCGCCTCTCCTGTCACGCCTCTATCTTCAAAATGTCGTTTTTTAATTATAATGATGTGTATAATTTTGGTCATGAGCAATAATTAGTGTATTTATACAGCATGCATATAAGGTGGTTAATTTACAGAGGCAGAGTACAGAACTTGTTAATTCCTGTTTAATTATTATTATTATTTATTTCATACCAGAAGCCCTTACCCAGTGCGACTTAACTCTTGCAGTTGTCACAAAAAAATACACGTTTCGAGAATCACAGAATGCCAGCCTTGTCCTCAACTTTAAGTTGAAATTGTAACTGTAGGAAATTGTACCCAGGATTTAATTTTGAACAGAACAATATATGCTTACCTCAGTATTGCAATTTGTGTTTTCAACTATGAAAACTCCACTGAAAAATTGTCGATTTCAAATAAGACGAGCTGTTGTTGAATGCGGTTCTTAAATGAGTGGACTTCAAGTCTTCTTTTCACCCAACACTGGATTTTTAATTTGATGTACAACCGACGGTAAGTCTGAGATTTTGTGTAAATTTATATACGTAGCTTGTGTAAGTGTGGGTATTTATTAAGGACTCTGATGCATCGTTAATCAAGGAAATGGGTTTTATTTAACCCCGAACAGATTCTACCGTTCCATGCAACTTTATTTACTTTGTCCTCTTGTGTGTCTAGACCACAACAAAGCAGGAAGTAACGTCTTGTCACATAATACAGTAAGTAAAGAATTTTGCTTTTTAGCAAAAGCAACAAGGCTTATGCAGTATTACAAAAATAAGTTACCGATTCTCATAAATTATACAAATAAAACATTATAAATGCAGTTCTTCTATTACGATAAACACGCGTTACTGCTGTAGTTTTCGAATGTCACGTGATCGTTATCGCGTGTCTCGAGCTGGTGGGCAGGTAAGCCGTATCTCTGATTCACTTAAAGCTGTTTCAGACCTTAAAAATAGTTAGTTTGCTTTTCTGAAACAATGATGAACACTTGTGTAGTTATTGGCTGTTGCAGTAGGCACGGACGAGACACCGTTTCATTTTATAGGTTGCCGAGTGTTATACAATTAAAGGGAGAAAAAAAAATAAGACATAACGCAACGAAGATTAATCAAGTGGCAAGCTACTATCAAGTCAAAGACTTATACTTGTCCTCAAGAGTGTGTTCACGACATTTCATTTTAGGTATGATACTTTGACCGCATTACTGAATAGTAGTTATTTGAAATGTCCTGTTTAAAATTTTAAACGTGTAAACGTATAAACTCTAAAGAAGTGGTAAAATGTTTACTAATATATGCTAGATATATAACCAGTCATGTGACAAATGTCACCAAACGCATATTTTTTTATGTATTAATTTTAATAATTTATCATCAGTTGTCCGTTGTGTATGAGACTGCTCTAGTGCCACAGTAAGGGCAGATATTATAAAAAGGAAGTGGTTTGGCAATTGCCTCCAAGTAACTTTTCTAATTGGTGTAACAGAAAGATTGACACTTCGGTGGGTTTTATACTCGGTCGATCTGGCACTTCATTGGTACACTGTGTGTGTTTATGCCTGTAGTATGCGTGGTATGGTGTCAATTCCATGGCAGGGTTAAATAACGTTAATAACCAGCTGTTTTTTTCTGAGTTTGTTCTATATTTAAAATGGCATATCTAAACAAAAGAAGCCACGTTTTGAAGTGTTTTGAAGAACGGATGAGAAAACTGGTATGTAAGTAATTATGCCGTACCACAAAAACACAAGTTTAGTGCTTCACAGTTTGAAATGAAAACATTCGGAATTATTGTGGATGGAGTTACTGATGGCAATAAAAAGCAAACACCCATAACATTTGCTATAGATTTAGCTGAACATTAGGCATGATCACGTAATATCCCCTATGAGGACAGTGTGTTTGAATCGTGAATGCAGCAGTTTTGAAATTGATGTTAGATTATCCCAATATTTTGCCGACCCATAAAACAGTAACAGCGAGGCTGGAAAAAGCTTTTAAAAATTGTGCTGCAGCAGTTCATACAAAACTTTCAAAGGGAGAAAAGGTTGCAATTACCATAGACTTGTGGTCTCTATTCCCCAATATTTTCATAGGTGGAAGGCTTTTTTCACTTGAAATTGTTCTGTAAGCTTTTGGACCGAACAGCCATTTGTTTAGTACAGTTTTTGTTTGTATGTTGGACAGGGTATGTGCGCAGACCAGTGTCAGTTGATGTAGAACCTGCGCAGACTCTGAGAAGTCTGCGCGACATGAACGCACCCTATACCTTTGCCCACCGAGGACAGGGTCGGCCAGGATGTCCTTAGGTCACTGCACACCAGCGACCCCTGTGGTCTGGCCGGGCACCTGCAGGCTTGCCTGTAAGCTACCCAGGGCTGTGTTGTCCTCCGACGCTGTAGTTTTGGGTGACTGCATGGTGAGTTTGCGGTGTGGAAGATAGCGGGCGGCTAACGACACACGCTTTGGAGGACAGCATGTGTTCATATTCGCCCCTTCTGAGTCAGCGCAGGGGTGGTAGCAGTGAGCTGAGCGAAACAAAATAATTGACCACTACTAAATTGGGGTGAAAATAACAGCAAAAAATATAGTACAAAGTTATATCTTCACTAGCAACTTTAATTACAACCATAAATATAAACATTTCAATATATACTTTGATGTGTAGGTGTTTTTTTTTTTTAAATCATTGTATTATAATTTGTCATAACAAAGTCTGTCCTTGTTAATTCTGTGATTTCTTTTGTAACTTAAAATGTTATTGCCACGCATGCTTTTAAAAGGTTCTTACTTTTATATGAGAAAAAATGTGTTTTGTCAGTTAGCAAAAGTAATGTCACCGAAACAGGATAAATTAATACTCTGAGGTTTGACCTTGACAGAACCAGAATGGCTAATACTGTATGTTGAGAGGAGAAAAAGGTAACAAATCGTTATCTGACTTGAGATTGTATCATATATCTCACATCACAGATTTTATATTCCTTTAATAACTGGGTCATAGCTTTCATGAAATAATGACACCCTATGCCTGAAATCTTCCCTTATCACCTTGAAGATATATTCTGTCAATATTTGATTAGAGGTTGCAACCTGGCTAAGACAGCCTTTTCAGTTTGATAGACAGTCTTGAGCTTTGGGCATTGATTGGTCCTCTTCTGGGCAAAAACAAGCCAAAAGATAATTTTTGATTATACCTCAACTTGTGACTTATTTTTCTTAAGCTCAGATGAAAAAAACCTGTGTTAATTTCTTATCACTGCCGAGACAGACTGGTGTTTTATTGATTTAAACAGCACAGTTTACATATATCCAGATCCTTTATCTTGCATGGTACATTTATGTGTAAAGTTTAATGCCGATTACTTTTTTGAAAGTCAGTTACCTTTTGCATAAACGCGACATAAACCTTTTGCATAAAAACAAAGAAGGTACATTAAGAACACGGTACTTACTTTACATAATTGTGCGCATTCAGTAAATATAAGTAAATGGTCATAGTAACTACAGTTTAACTACATAGCTTTTTGAAGTGTGTCCAATAAAACATTAAGCATTTGTAAAACACAAAGTTCCAATTGATTACCTTTATTGTCGTTGTATCTGTCATTTGATCATTTTACATTAAATAGT
Organism: Polyodon spathula; assembly: GCF_017654505.1. NCBI lineage: Eukaryota > Metazoa > Chordata > Actinopteri > Acipenseriformes > Polyodontidae > Polyodon > Polyodon spathula. The sequence goes on along the minus strand of NC_054534.1, from coordinate 64,430,161 downwards.
CTCTCAGTTTCTATTGTTGGACACAAATAATTGTTAATTATTGTGTATTTCATTTAATAACACCAATTGACTGTGTCTGCTAAACATCATGTGTTTAAAGTACTTTGGTAATGCAATATTACTGAACCTGTTGCTGACTCCATTTGATAATAGCAATTTACTTCAGTAATGTCAAAACAATTGCTGACATGAATATTGCTGTCCTTCAAACTCTACCATTAGTGATACACATATGTTCAGAATCATTAGGTTAAATGCCTAAAGTACAACAAAACAAACAAACATAAACAAAAAAAAAAAAATCAACAAATGACAGGAATGTAGGAATGTTTCTCATTTTGTTTTATTGATTGACATTCAGTAACGATAAGGCACTGTTTCTACCCAGATTTCAGATCTTGAAATACTAACATATATTTAAATTTTTACTGTCAACACATAAAAAAAAAAAAATGATATAAAATAATTATGGATCTTAATCATAGTATTTACAGAATCTCTAGATATGAATGTCATCATCATTATCTCTGTAGTTTATGATATACACCAGCCTCTAATGGCTGTAATATTCTTAATAAAGGGTCACCTATAAGTTAAGCAAGGTAATTATGGTGGTGCAGAACAGGTCTATCTTCAACCATCTTCAATTGCTTCTCTAATATTGGACCTTGGTAGTGAGTGCATATAGCTTATTGACTTCTGATTCATCTCACTGCCTCAATAAATATCATTTAAAAATAGTAAAAAAAAAAAAAAAAAAAAAAAAAAAAAAAGTATTTGCCCTTTGTCTGATTTGCTGCATTTTTGCACATTTTTCACATTGAATTTGGTCAGATCTTTTTGTGGGTTGTAGTAGTATATAGAGGGAGTCTGAGAGGTACTTCTTTCATTTGTTTGGTGTGCAAGATAATCAAACATGCAATCTACAGGTGTGAAAAAGTTATTGCCCCCCCTAGTTAACTCAACCCAATTAAAGGGATAATTAGGGTCAGCTGTTTGAATACTTTGGTTAACAATCAGGCCTGATTTGGGCCAAGCTAAGCTAACCCTGCCCAAAATAAATCTGACTAACTTTGGCCCTTACCATCAGAGTGAAGATATCAGCACAAAGGTTCTAGAGCAGTGGTGCAGTACTCCTGGTTTTTGTTCTTACCATACCCTAAATTGGTTAATTGGACGAATTAAGTTTCTAATAAGGTCCAATAAAATACTTTAGGATGCAGTTGGAATAAAAACCTACCGGGACACCGGCCCTCCAGGACCGAGTTGTGCACCACTGTTTTAGAGGCACACCATGCCACGATGAAAACAAATTCCTGAAGACCTCTGGAAAAAAGTTGTTAATGCCTGTCAGTCTGGAAAGGGTTACAAAGCCGTTTCTAAGGCTCTGGGGCTCCTCCAAACCACAGTAAGAGCCATTTTGTCCAAATGGAGAAAGTTTGGGACAGTAGTGAATCTTCCCAGGAGTGGCCGTCTTGCCAAAATCTCTCCGTGAGCAAGGCCTAAAATCATCCAGAAAGTCACAAAAAACCCTAGAACAACATCCAGGGATCTGCAGACCTCTCTTGCCTTGGCTAAGGTCAATGTTCATGACTCCACCATCAGAAACACACTGGGCAAAAATGGGATTCATGGCAGAGTAGCAAGGCGGAAACCACTGCTCACTAAGAATGTGAATGCTCGTCTCAAGTTTGCCAAAAAGCACTTGGATGATCTTCAAGAGTTCTGGAACAATGTTCTATGGACAGATAAGTCAAAAGTGGAACTTTTTGGCCAACATGGGCCCCGTTATGTCTGGCGAAAAGCAAACACTGCATTCCATAGTAAGAACCTCATACCAATGGTCAAGCATGGTGGTGATAGTGTCATGATTTGGGGATGCTTTGCTGCATCTGGACCTAGACGACTTGCCATCATTGAAGGAACCATGAATTCTGCTCTGTATCAGATAATTCTACAGGAGAATGTCAGGCCATCCGTCCGTGAACTGAAGCTGAAGCACAGCTGGGTCATGCAGCAAGACAATGATCTGAAACACACAAGCAAGTCTACATCAGAATGGTTGAAGAACAAGAAATTTTAAATTTTGAAATGGCCTAGTCAAAGCATAAATCAGGGGACAGATACTGTGTGTGTGTGTGTGTGTGTGTGTGTGTGTATATATATATATATATAAGCTCTGAACAACAAAGCACACAATAGTCTGCCTTAGACAAGGTCTTCACACATTTGCAGTGTTTATAAATTATTGTTGAAGGCCGTCAACAAGGTTGATTACTCACGACTCCTACAAAAATGTGGTATTGTGCATCTTGCAAAGCTGTGAAAACGTGCATTGTATGGTTGTCCTCTCCTTCAAAGCTGACCTGCTAATTATAAACAGGACATGTTTGTGACACTCAATGGAAACAAACCCTTCCTTCAACTCCCTAATGATCCGTGTCTTGCCTCCATAACTTCATGTTGTACACCAGTTTGTTTTTTATTTGTAATTTCTTTATAATACATTTGTTTTGTTTATTTTAATCTTTTACATAGTTTTAATAGACAGCACTCTTTTTTTCTTTTCAATTTCTGAATTCCTGTGTTTTGTAAAATTAAACTATTTGCATTTTACCGCTGCACCTCTAAAACATTTATTAATATAAACTACCAATTAAAGGTTCTTACTTGCAGCTATTTGATGAGCATAATGTATTGGTAAAAATTACCTTCTATAACCTTGGTGAATAACTCATTATTCAGTCAGAGAACTCATGCGATAGATAAAATATTTATTACAGATTAGACAAGATAACACTTTTATGCATATTATATGCTCTAGGAGAACACATTTAACATATAATACATCTTTGGCCTTTGGCTTTGCCTCAGGGAACTCCTACCCATATTTTTTTCTGCTGATAAGTGGAGAGGCTGACTAGGGAAGCCATGGGCAGGGGGCAGATAGCAGATAGGAGGGGTGTCCTCCTGGCTTTTGTTCCAACTGTACCCTACATTAGTTAATTGGGACAGTTAAGCTTCTAATAAGCACTTAATTGGTCCAATTAAGTAATTTAGGGTACAGTTGGAGCAAAAACCCGGAGGGACACCAGCCTTCCAGGACCAGGATTGGACATCCCTGCCTTAGACAAAGCCAAAAAACAAGTGGAGTCTGGGGAGGTAATGGATCCCATACGATTTTAACCCTTTCTCTGATGATCATTTGACAAGTAATTACGTTGTTAGCGGTAAGGTACTGCTATTTCAATTGACAATTGTCTGGCTATCAACACTTAATAAGCTTGATTTGACTGACGGATTAAAAGTGAGTTCTCCGCCTGAAACACTGCTTTGCTTCATTTCAGAAAGCTTTTATAGAACTTTAAAATGTTTACTCATTTGCCCATATAAACTAATTTCCATTTCAAAGACTTTGTATATAAAGAAAATAATAATTTTGTAGCCTTAGGTCTACTCATGATGATAAGAGACAAGTGCATATTTAATTTAGAGTGACATAAAAACATTATTCTACTGCCTTACAGTACATGTCATTGATATCCATGTTTTATGAAAGAGATTCATTAAAGCATCCTAAATCATATATTAATTTCTATCCTAAACAATGGCAGCAAAAGCACATTGCTCACAGCTTAATCATTTAGCTTCACATCACATCAATCTTTTCTGCACATTTAGAGAATTTAGCTTTCGAGTACTTAACCCCTTGTCTGCTGAGGCCCTTTGATGTTCTGTGCTGCAAGAATTTTGTGATTTTGGGAGTTAGCTGTTTTACACCAATATTACCATATGTTCCATTTAAGATACCCTGGGCAAACTATAATTTTGTCACAGTCTTGTCGTACATATTTACAGTGTATAGCTAGGATTTATGTCACAACTGTGTCCTCGCCAATTACCATTAAAGAAAATACCCATTATAGCTCATAATATTATTATTAACCGTAATAAACACAATACCTCAATAAGAACTAGCGATTCTGGCTTAATTATCATTAGATTCTTGATGAAAAAAAGTTAACAATTAATATTATGTATGTTTAAGTATTTCAAATCAATCATAGATGTGTATTTGTTATAAAACAAAAAGAAACCTAACAATCCAAATTATTATTACATTCATATTCTCAAAGGAAGAAGAATAAAGGTTAGGCTTCATAGTTAAAAAAAAACAAACATATATATATATATATATATATATATATATATATATATATATATATATATATATATATATATATATATATATATATATATAAAGAAACAAAATAAAACATTCAAGGAAAAGTAATGCATTGTTAAATATTCATAATGAATCCTCAATGTGCTCTCTGGTCATATGAGTTCTGCATTAGTGAAGCAGTCTTAATAGTTCATCACGCATTGTTCGATTCAGTCATGCATTACGTATACATGCACCACCTTCCAAATGGCTAAGTACACATGTACAGCATCTAGTTGAATAGACGCACATTATGTATTGTGACAATATCAATATCATGGCTTTAGTTCAGTTATCTGTACACGCACAATATAAGTTTAATACTTATTCTGTCTGTGCGACAGATCCATTGGATCACAGTATTTGATAGACAGTTGCATGTCACACAAAAAGGGTGTGTTAGAAATGCAATGTATCCGCCTATTTCTTTAGCAAAGGATTTTACATTTATCATTTAAAACGCCAATTCAATATAACTTTAGTTACATTCATTAGAGAAGCTTACAAATTTCTGTTTCATTCTCTATACAAAATTGTGATTACAAGCATATAAACCACATCATAATACAATCAAAGGATAATATTCAAAAATAGCTATTAGTTTATAATATTAAAAAACATAATAAACCCTTCAGGTTTATTGGGAAAGTTACTTAAAATAACTATTAAACTTGTGTCTATAAGTTATGCAATTAAAAATGATTCTTCAAACATTTTAACTAACTTTTAACATAATAATGGTACAACTGCATTGTAGCTTGGCAAGTTTTATGACACCTTAGTAGACTAAACTATCAGATAGCATTTTGGAAGGTGAGCTTCAAAGAGTTAACACAGTTTTTGGCCTGTGCCTTGGTCTAATCAGTCAGCAAGCTTTGAAGTAGATCTGGTTAAGAATGTTCTGGAATCGGTGTTAACAAGCCAATCACCACAGCATGTTACACAGTTAAATCTCTGGGAGATTTTTTTTATTAAAATGAATTTAACCATGAATTTCCTTGACAGTCTGAACTTTTCATTGGGGACAAGTTTTTATAGGTTTTGTCCTGTGGCCACAAAAATACAGCTATTATTGTATGCAAAATGCAGTTTTTTCATAAAATGTATTATACCTACTTCATCCTGTGACTGTGCGAGTGGTGCAGTAACAAAGACAATGTCCAAGCGGTAGTTCTCCCAAAAATTTATGTTTTTTTACAACACTCTTCCAACGATGGTACTGGGGGGCACACAGGCTTGCAAACCCAAAAGCAAAACAATTATTATAATCCACGTCCCGTGTACAAAAGAGTGCTCTTCAGAAGTTGGGACCGTGGTGAGTCCTGGTGCTGTGAGGGGAGGGGAGTGCTCAGTGGTGAGAGCTGGTGCTGTGAGGTGAAGGGAAGTGCTCAGTGGTGAGAGCTTCTTATACCATGCCATGGTCTTCCTTGCAGCATTGTACGGCTCTGACCTATCCACGCCTCCCATGTACTTGTTATATTTTTTTCATAAATGGATGAGGACCCAAAAATACAATGAAACCAACAATTACAATCAAACGTAATTAGATCTAATACAGTTACGTGTGCGGTAAGGGTAGTGAAGATAATTAAATGTAATTAGCTAACTTGTTCAATATATTTGTATATAATACAATAACGTTTTTTTTTTTAATGGATCAGAAAAAAGTAATAAAAAATGGCAATAAGATTGTTTTGGGGGATATGGGGATAGGAGATAAAAAATCAAACCGATATGCTATAAATCAAGGTCTTATTTTTTTGGTATGTGTAGTTTTTTTAATTTAAATTTTAACCAAATAAATAGGGGGAAAAAAATCTAATCAATTATAAAAACATTTTAAATGGACTAGGAGACAAAATATATACTGTATATTTAAAAATAAATCAAATCAGAGCAGGAGGAAACAGATTTATCTAAACTCAACCTCACTTAACTCTCTCTTAATTCTCCCACCTCCAGAAGATCTCTCTTTCAAACTGTCATCTCACACACACCCTCCCCCTTCCTCACTCATTGGTCCAACACTCCCTATCTCTGACTGCTTGTGTCACCTGCTCCCACCCCCCTCAGTGACGCAGTGCTGTTTTTTCAAACTGTAAATAAACCCGAAACAGCGTGCAGGCATTAAATAGCCAAGGTACAGTACAGGATAATTGCTCAGTAAATGAGGTACAAACAGCTGATTGAGCAATCTGTCAAGCTTGCTACAGTAAAATACTGCCTTTTTATTGAAATCTATGTGAATGGCAAGGTAACAAAGTGAAAACAGCTGATTTGTGGATTATTAAGAGTGATTACTACAGTATGAAGCAGTGTGTTTGTTATTGAAATCTATGTGAATGGCACATAACGAGATCCAAACATCTGAGTTTGCCCGAAATATACAGCGTGCTTAACATGGTATAAACGATGCATTTGTTATTGAATCAATGGGAATGGCAAACACTATTTGTCCAATATAAATGGCTGCCCGAAATATCCTGTAGAATCCTGCAATTATTATTTTACTCACCAAATTAACAAGATTTTTTTCTATATCATGATCCTAAAGTGCTGGATTTTCGCTCAGTTCGTAGACTACTTATAAGAATCAGAATTGCTGAAGCTACAGTTCTGTAGGAAAGCTTGTATTCGTATATATGTATTTTTATAGGTTTTTAATAAATATATATGCAGCCAAAAAATTGTATCTTTAGCAAATAATACCTGGATAGTACAGTACACAGCTTAGTTATGGAATGTTGGTATTTTTTATTATTTTTTGTGTAATGCTATGTGTTTTTTAGGATTTATTTTGGTGGCCAAATGAGGCAGGGTGCACTTACGGTTCTTCAACACATCCTAAAAACTTTGTGGGAACAAGATTTCAAGAAACTATCAATCTTTTAACTGTCTGTCAAAATGTTGAGCTCTAAAAGTTTAAACGTATAGGTGCCAACCCAAGGATAAAGCCAGATAAAAGAATGTCTGAAATACATTTGTACTATTTCTTAGTATACAAAATAGTATAAGTAATGTGGGTCCATTTATAACAAGCGCAGCAATAGGTTTTTTTTTTTTTTTTTTTTTTTTGGTGATAGCTTTTCAGCTGGACATGTAAGAAAAACAAATTTGTGGTCTCAAAAGCTAGTGCATTCTATAGCTATACATATTTATATCATAACTTTTTTTATACTGAAAGTATTTTTTGGAAAGTATTGACAAAAGTTTAATAACTAATATGAAGTTTTAATTTAACACCATGCCATGTTTTACAGATTTACATATCCCAAGGACTTCAAGCAAAGTCCACTATGTTTTTTTTTTTTTTTTTTAATTGATGGACTCCTGAGAATCGTTACGGCTGAGAATCCTTACGGCTGAGGTCACTCAGCATGAAACAGAGTTGTTTGGAACAGCCTCTGCCAACATTGGTTATGCTAGTACCATGGCGGCAGCGTGGGAAAAGTGCTTTGTGGAAAAGTGCAGAGCAGTTTAGAAGCAGTTTGAAAGCAGGTTGACAGCTGCATAAACTAAACTTAAACTTTAAAAAAAAAAAAAAAAAAAAAATAATAATAATAATAATAATAAATAATAATAATAATAATAATAATAATAATAATAATAATAATTACATGGCCTTCAAGGCAGTAATCTGTGACACCTGCACGATGTGGAAAATCAGAGAAAATCCAGCAGAACTAAACCAAGTGTGTGTAAAGGGCTGCAAGATCCAGGACTTGCTTCAACGAGTAAGTATGCTAGAAATTGAGCTGCACGAAATAGGAGAGTAAGAGGAGTTGGCACACCTGACATTCTTGGAAATTTGCAACCCTAACAGACAGAAAGCCACCAAGGAGATAGAAGACGGTTGAAACAGCTGGGTTCAGAAAGGCAGATACAGGGAAAAAAGAAACATACTCAAACACAACCACCAGAAATCAAAACATCACAGATTTGATCCACTTCAAAATTTTGATGATCAAAGCCAGCATCAAGAGAATGAAAGGAACAAAATCCAGCAGTCATGGTTGTCTGGAACTCGTTATTGAGAAACACAGCAAGTTCATTTTGCAGTCTGGACCCCCTTACAACAACAGTGTGTTGCCTTCTGGGAGCCTTTTGTCTCAACAATTCAGGTAAGATAGCCTGTGGCAGAGCAAAGCTCTGCCCTTTATAAATTGGCAGGGATGGGGTTAAATTCCCCTACCTGCCTGGGTTTATTGTGTTCAAGTGGCTGGGGTTGATTAGAGTAATTAACGATCAATCAGCACCCAGCCACCTGACATTTAAGGAAGCCTCAGTTTCCCATTTGGGAAAGGAGGGAGCTGAGAAAGCAAGCTGGTGTTTGTGCTTGCTGTTTTTTGGTTTACTGTTTTGTGGGGTTTTTTTGTATTTTCTGATCTAGTGAAGGCATCGCCCAGCCTGGAAACCTTTATTTTTGTAAGTCTTGTTCTGTGTCTTTCTATTTGTGCTTAAATACCTTTGTTTTGGCCCATGTGGCCTTTTATTTTGTGCTTATTCTTAATAAAAGTAGTATTTTTTTTTGAACTGCAGTCTGTCTCTGGGCCTCTCTCCACTCGCCAGCCTGTCACATAGCCATTAAATGTATTTATCTGAATGCTAGACATCTCAGAAACTAAATGTTAGAACTTAAAGCTACTGCACTAACAAGCAACTATGATGTGATACAGAAACGTGTTTATCCAACAGTGACGGAGACGACTATTATTTTAGTGGGTATACACTGTATAGGAAAGACGGGCAGGACAGAAGAGGTGGCGGGGTAGCGCTGTATATCAAATAGTCTTGAAGCCCAGGTGTTAAACACTAGAAGCCCCATGGAAGTCATTTTGGCGGGGTTTGGTTTTAAAATGTAATTTACTCCAGTCGTGTAACACATATGTGCCTCCGCGTTGGTGTACCTTTCTGTCCGTATGTATTATATATTCTCACAAAGCATGAAACGTAGGAGTGCAGAAATAAGTAATAATAATAAAAATACATTATACCTAAAAGCCCCGGGAGCAGTCACATTGACGGCCATCCAGAAAATAATTATATTTTGATTATAGAGAACGGTATTCTACTTTATTATTTTTATTTACGTGTTTGCAATGTGTTTAGCTGTAATTAGATTAGTCTCAACTCCGAGTGAATTACTGACAGTCTATTGTTTTTCAATCAGTCTTTTGAAAGGCTGGTGCCTTCTTGCCAGCTGCACTGCTTTAGTCAGTCAATTAGTATTGGGACTAGTAAAAAATAAATACCCGAGACCATGGAGTTTTACAACACAACAAAATATAGAGTTGATACTTTGGATCAGATGGCACAGAAGTATTTCATGAAAGCTGACTCCCGACGGTGGCCTGTTCAGGTGTTTTACAATGTATTGGACCTAGCAGCCATCAACTCCTGGGTACTTTACAAAGAATGCACAGAGAAGAATTTACCAAGGAGAGAATATATTTTACAGTTAGCACAGGAACTTCGCAAGAGTATTTGGAACAGAGAGCTACAAGAGACGCCAATGCCAGGTTGGCAAGTGCAATAAAAATGAAACTTTGGACAGCTGTGCCCTGTGCAAAAAGGCGGCATGGAGAAGCGCATTATCTGTGTTGATTGTGAACAGACTCAAGGTAAAGGAATATCCTTTTGTCGAAAAAAAAAAAAAAATTGACTTTTTATATAACTTTGTGCTGTGCGCCTCGTAAAATGTTTTTTTCTAAGTTTATTTAAGTTGCTTTTGTTCATCTGATAATAAACCGAGAGCTGTTGAAAAGTTAAAAATGTATTGCTATCATTTCAGTTTTATAAATTTGTATGTTGTAAACCAATGTTTGTTCAGATGTTTATTTATTTATATTTTCTTGTTTTGATTTGTAAAATAAATGTTTATATATATATATATATATATATATATATATATATATATATATATATATATATATATATATATATATATATATATAATATATAATGGTATTATGTGTTGCTGCTACTATTTCATGTATTATGCACTTTTTTTTTTACTGTATGTCATGTATTATGCATTTCTCTGTATTTAAAGTATTATGGATTTTCTTGTTGTTAGTGCATCTTGTAAAGTACTTTCTGATGGTGGTCCACTATGAAAGACGCTATATCAAATAAAAATTGATTGAGAAATGTCTTCATCTAGACTAGGGGTTCCCAAAGTTTTGGTGATGGAGGGCCAGTTTCCCAAGGTTGCATGGGATGGATGGCCGCATAAGAGAATGTACCCACTCATTCACAGGCTTAGGTTTGAGCACCAATATCACGCTGTCACGTCTTATGTTGTCCTGGTCACAACAATTAAAGAAGATAATAACAAAATAGGTACTTTTCAAACTATACCAATTAAACTCGTTTGTGGGTTATTCTTCAGTAGTAAGACAGAATGCATCTTGACTTGTACAACTAACCACTTCACTGAGAGCTGAATATATGTACAGTGAACTCTGCTTAATTCAAATCTCTGGGGACATTTGAATTAAATAAATTATGTAAATTGCCCCATGGTATGGACATTTAGAGCTATTTCCTTAGTAAATGTGCATAAATAAAACACAGACGTTACTGTATTTTACCTTGATGTTTTATTTATTTTTTCTTTCTGAATACAACAAAATAATCATGCATTATTATTTAAAGTGCAACATTAATTATTCATAAATTATCTGCCATTACATTGGCGCTTTTTATGCAATTACATACGATTGCTACGTAACATCCTACTAGCTACTGTACTGTAGCCTAACTAGTCTTATTCAGAAACACTGTACAAAAAAGAAATGTAACAGTAACAATTTTAAACTGTAGCCGGGTACTGTTACTACAGTAGTACTTTCTCTAACAAAAGATCCAAGTTGAACACCAAAACTACAATACTGTACAAAGAGCATTTTCCTGATGTAGTCGAAGCTGAATACAGTTTTGCTCTTAAAATAATAAAATAAAATATACAACAGAAAAAGTGCCTGTATCCTGAACCGAAACGTTTCTTTCAGTCGCTCTGTTAACATTACAGAAGCTAGCTAGCTACTCAGCTGCATAAAGTAATCTAGCGTTATTTGGACGGGTCCTTCACGTCTTGATATCACAGTCTTTGAGCATCTTCCCCGTGGAAAGCGATAGGAGAAAACAAAAAAATAATTTAAGAAAAGTAGAAGCGCTTTTTGTTTTCTTAAGAGATACCGAGTTATTTTCCTTCAGCATGGCAAATCTATTGTGCACTATAGGCACCATTATTTTTTTTAAAGGAACAGTGCACATATAATGACCGTAACAACTTAATTAATAAAATTGGCTTGAGAGGGTCCAGATTTAATCCAAAAGGTGTAAATAAATGTATGTTTGGAAACTTTTAGGAACTTTGATTATGTGTATTGTTAATTTCCCCCAAATTACAAGTTTTTATGAACATTTTCAGAAAATGTAATAATAAAGTAAATGGTCAGAAAGGGGGGTTGAGGGTGGGCTTTGGGGGGCTGCACCAAACTTCCTTGCAGGCCGCATTTGGCCTGCGGGCCGCACATTGTGAACTCCTGATCTAGACAATGTGGGGAAGCTATAAAAAAGGCTAACAAGATGCTGGGATATATAGTGAAAAGTGTTGAATTCAAATCAAGGGAAGTAATGTTAAAACTTTACAATGCATTAGTAAGACCTCGTCTAGAATACTGTGTTCAGTTATGGTCACCTCACTACAATAAGGATACTGCTGCTCTAGAAAAAGTGCAAAGAAGAGCGACCAGAATTATTCCTGGTTTAAAAGGCATGTCATATGCAGACAGGCTAAAAGAACTGAATCTATTCAGTCTTGAACAAAGAAGACTACCTGGGGATCTGATTCAAAAATCTAAAATGTATTGACAGTTTCGACCCTGGAAACTTTTTTGACCCGAAAAAAGAAACAAGGACCAAGGGTCACAAATGGAGCTTAGATAAAGGGACATTCAGAACAGGAAATAGGAGGCACTTTTTACACAGAGAATTACACGTGTCTGAAACCCACTCCACAGTAATGTTATTGAAGCTGACATCCTTGGAAACTTCAAGAGGCTGCTCGATAAGATTCTGGGATCAGTTCGCTACTAACAACTAAACAAGCAAGATGGGCTGAATGGCCTCCTATCGTTTGTAAACTTTCTTATGTCTTATGTTCTTATTCTTAGGAAATTCTTGGTATGTATTGGCCTGCCGTTTTCAGCATGACATCCAGAAATTTGCCTAGCACTGGAAAATATGGATTACGCTATCCCTCTGGACAGTCCAACTATGGTCTGAAAGGAACCAGAGGCTAATTAGTGCAGAGAACACAACACTTTCACATGTGCATGGATAGCAGTCCCTAGATTTACACAGGTCTAACTCATCCCTCAATCATCTGCGGAGTGAGACGATAACAATTTAGCACCTTATCCTCCAGTATCTCAAACAAAGTGACCCTGGGATTGAATATGCAGGGTCCTCTTCACCTTGCCCTTCTCCTTCAAACGTGTTCCTGCTTCTCCTCAACAAAGCCAAGTGTCGCCGCATCAGAAAGTGTACCACAGCAGCCATCCTGAAGCCAATGACAGGTCTCTGCAGGTGTGTGCTTTTGTACAGCTCTTGGTTTGCACCTTGTAAGAAGAGGTATAACGTTTTTGGTGCGTCAGCAATTGCCTAAGTGCAAGGCAAAATCCTTACATCACATTACAATGTTTGCGCCCGCTTAGTGTCTAGATGCTGCCCAATTCCATGCTCTTTTCTTCATTTGAATGGATTAATGATGGCAAAGTATAAATCTGATCACCACAGACATAATACGGACATAAACAAAAAAGATAGTTGCTTCCAAATTCAGTGCTCAAAGAATATCACATACATGTGCCAAGCTTTCTGAGATATTATAGTAATAAAATAACGACTTGGATAACATTATTGAGGAGTTTGATGATAAAACGAGTGATCAGGAGATGATTTATCAGTAGGAACTACTATGAAGAGTTATGTGATAAAACCAGTGAACAAGGAGTGAGGCAGGGCTGGAGATGCAGTACTGAGTGTCCTGTTGATATGCAGTGCCTTTTAAACCTGTTTTACTTTGAATAAAATGACTTTTACACAGCTTGTGTAAAATAAACAGCGCGTGTGAAAATAAATTGGACCTAACGCGCCTGACTTGCGCTGAATAAGTGGACCGCAAAGGGTTAAACACAGTAGTAGCTCTTAAGCAGGATATAAGGAAAGATCACTTGTATGTGTCAAATGATTTGCCTTTATTAGTTTTGCAACTTGTCAGTTTAAGGCCTGGGTGCAGCAGTAAAAATGTCAGTGCCTCAAGTGAAAGGAAAATTTGCTTCCAAGTGGCTTTTAAATCACTTCATCCAGACATGAATTGTGAAATGAACACAATAATTAATAGACTGAAAAGGTTAAATTTTATACATGCTGACAAAAACAAAACGTCTTAAAAGAAATCACTCTGAAAATGTTAGTATCTGCACAATAGAGAATCTAAGATTGAAGTGGTCTGTATCACTTCCACTGAGGATGGCTCATAGAATTTTACTAAGTGGTCTGTCTATTAGGCTTCTCTTTTTTGAAATCTCTCATGTTTTAACCATTTAAGGACCAAGTGTTTTTTCAGTGGGATGCTCCCCAAGGACCAGGGTTTTTTTTGGCTGCATCTGTCTCCCTACCTATAAAAATTAACTATGTTTTTTTTGTTTGTTTTGTTTTGTTTTGTTTTTTTTTACAGTGTAATGTTGGAATTGGTGTCCTTGTTTGTCAGAACACTCTGGGGAACATTATTTTTTATTATTTTATTAATAATAATAATAATAATAATAATATAATAATAATAATAATAATAATATAACATATATAATTATAAATAATAAATATATCTCTATGTATACATATTTTAATATAAAAAACATGTTATTCTGCTTCCTAAAAGTTTTGTTGAAAAATATTGATGTTTAGGAAAATTTCAAGACATTGTTTCACCTGAGTGACTGCAATGTCACAATAAACATTTATTCACTGGATCATTATAAGCAATAATAGACACTACTCGATTTTATTTTCTTAAAATAAGTATTGATAAATAAAATAATAGCTCTTCAGTACATTGTTATCAGTAATAAGGAAAAAAAAAAAACGACAGGTAAATAGTTCTTTAAATATATATATATATATATATATATATATATATATATATATATATATATATATATATATATATATATATATATATACACAGTGCCTTGCAAAAGTATTCAGACCCCTGACCAATTCTCTCATATTACTGAATTACAAATGGTACATTGAAATTTCGTTCTGTTCGATATTTTTTTTTAAAACACTTAAACTCAAAATCAATTATTATAAGGTGACATTGGTTTTATGTTGGGAAATATTTTTAAGAAAAATAAAAAACAAAAATATCTTGCTTGCATAAGTATTCAACCCCCACACATTAATGTTTGGTAGAGCCACCTTTCGCTGCAATAACAGCTTTAAGTCTTTTGGGGTAAGTATGTACCAGCTTTGCACACAGTGTCGGAGTGATTTTGGCCCATTCTTCTTGGCAGATTTGCTCCAGGTTCTTCAGGTTGGTTGGACGATGCTTGTGGACCACAATTTTCAAATAGTGCCACAGATTCTCAATGGGATTGAGATCAGGACTTTGATTGGGCCACTGTAGGACATTCACCTTTTTGTTCTTGAGCCACTCCAATGTTGCTTTGGCCTTGTGCTTGGGATCATTGTCCGGCTGAAAGTTGAATTTCCTCCCAAGCTTCAGTTTTTTAGTGGACTGAAGCAGGTTCTCTTGCAGTATTTTCCTGTATTTTGCTCCATCCATTCTTCCTTCAATTGTAACAAGATGCCCAGTCCCTGCTGATGAGAAGCATCCACACAGCATGATGCTGCCACCACCATACTTTACTGTAGGGATGGTGTGTCTTGAGGTATGGGCAGTGTTAGGTTTGCGCCACACATAGCGCTTTGAGTTTTGGCCAAAAAGCTCCATCTTGGTCTCATCTGACCCCAAAACCTTTTCCCACATCGCAGTTGGGTCACTCTCATGCTTTCTGGCAAACTCCAGACGTGCTTTCAGATGGTACTTTTTGAGTAACTGCTTCTTTCTTGCCAACCTCCCATACAAGCCAGTGTTATGCAGAGCTCTTGATATGGTTGACTGGTGCACTATTAATCCACTCCCAGCCACTGAACTCTGTAGCTCCTTCAAAGTGATTATTGGCCTCTCTGTGTCTTCTCTCACAAGTGTCCTTCTTGTTTGAGCATTGAGTTTTGAGGGACAGCCTTTTCTTGGCAGTGCCTGGGTGGTGTAATGCAGCTTCCACTTCCTGATTATTGATCCAACTGTGCTCACTGTGATATCCAAACACTTGGATATTATTTTGTACCCTTTCCATAATCTATGCATTTGTATTACTTTATCTCTAACTTCTGTAGAATGCTCTTTGATCTTCATTTTCCTTCAGATTCACAGCCTTACCAATTATCCTTCAACAGTGGGGGTTTTATCCAGAAAATGTGACAGCAACTTTAATGGTTCACAGGTGGAGGCCAATGGTAAGGTAACTGTGTCCTCGTTAGGGCAATTTCTTTCATCGGTGCAAACTGGGAGCTTCCACAGCACAGGGGTTGTATACTTATGCAAGCAAGATATTTCAGTTTTTTTATTTTTCTTAAAAATATTTCCCAACATAAAACCAATGTCACCTTACAATAATTGATTCTGAATTTCAGTGTTTTAAAATAAAATATCAAACAATGAAATTTCAATGTACCATTTATAATTCGGTAATATGAGAGAAGTTGTCAGGGGTCTGAATATTTTGCAAGGCACTGTATACAAAAGTTTTAGGCAGGTGTGAAAAATTGCTGTAAAGTAAGAATGCTTTCAAAAATAGACATGTTAATAGATTGTATTTATCAATTAACAAAATGCAAAGTGAGTGAACAGAAGAAAAATCTGCATCAGATCAATATTTGGTGTGACCACCCTTTGCCTTCAAAACAGCATCAATTCTTGTAGGTACACTTGCACACAGTTTTTGAAGGAACTCGGCAGGTAGGTTGGCTCAAACATCTTGGAGAACTAACCACCGTTCTTCTGTGGATTTAGGCAGCCTCAGTTGCTTCTCTCTCTTCATGTAATCCCAGACAGGCTCGATGATGTTGAGATCAGGGCTCTGTGGGGGCCATACCATCATTTCCAGGATTCCTTGTTCTTCTTTATGCTGAAGATAGTTCTTAATGACTTTCACTGTATGTTTGTGGTCGTTGTCATGCTGCAGAATAAATTTGGGGTCAATAGGATGCCTCCCAGATGGTATTGCATGATGGATAAGTATCTGCCTGTACTTCTCAGCATTGAGGAGACCATTAATTCTGACCAAATCCCCAACTCCATTTGCAGAAATGCAGCCCCAAACTTGCAAGGATCCTCCACCATGCTTCACTGTTGCCTGCAGACACTCATTCGTGTACCACTCTCCAGCCCTTTGGCAAACAAACTGCCTTCTGCTACAGCCAAATATTTCAAATTTTGACTCATCAGTCCAGAGCACCTGCTGCCATTTTTCTGCACCCCAATTCCAGTGTTTTCATGCACAGTTGAGTCGCTTGGCCTTGTTTCCACGTCGGAGATATGGCTTTTTGGCTGCAAGTCTTCCATGAAGGCAACTTCAGACCAGACTTCTCTGGACAGTAGATGGGTGTACCAGGGTCCCACTGTTTTCTGCAAATTCTGAGCTGATGGCATTGCTGGACATCTTCCGATTGCGAAGGGAAGTAAGCATGATGTGTCTTTCATCTGCTGCAATAAGTTTCCTTGGCCGACCACCACAGCCATAGTTCCACTTCATTTTCCTAGTGACACTTAGCAAAGTATACATTTTGTCGCATGTACTAAGAGAAAATATGTTAATGAAAAGAGCCGCTATATACTAATTTAAATATTTGTTATGTCTTCTTAGTGAGATCTGTATTGCGAGAGTCGTGCAAAATTGTTCAAATAAATGACGGGAGTGGAGTTGTGGTTTGCTGCAGCAGAGGGTTCCCGAAGGATAACGTCTATACATGCAAGGGTGCAAGAATCAAAATGACATTGTTTTTGTTAAATGTAAACATCATCTGCAATGCATTTTTTTAATATATATATATATATATATATATATATATATATATATATATATATATATATATATATATATATTATTATATATATTATTATTATTTATTATTATTATTATTATTATTATTATTATTGGTGTTGCATTGACAAGTTATGATACTTACAAGAAGACAGTCAATTCTTGTTAATAAGAATTTCAAAGGACCAGCAACACGTTTTGCATTATACCACTAATTCGTATTGTCATTAATAGCCTATAAGCCAAATGTATACTGTCCATTTTTATTTAAGTTAGTCAGGGGTGCAGTGCTAAATTGTGCACAATTACAAACCACCTGCATACTGTTAGAATAGGTTTGTTTCCTGCTGCTATCCAGATGTTCAGAATGAGCTGGAGGGGTTAGCGGCACATGTGTGAAGTTTATTGCTCCCAGCACATTGGGGAAACCAGACATGTAATAGAAATTTGTTTTCAGAGAGAGTAAATGCACCTTGCCTTTAAGGATAAAAAAGGCATTTGGGTGTTCATCTCAAAAATGCATTGAACACAACTGACAGCTGACAACTGACAACTGGCAACTGACAACTGACAATGCCCGAGATAGAGCAAACAGTGAAATGCCAGCAACAATTGCGACTGTTTAAGACATGCTTGCAAAAGTTCTTAACAAATTGATGCAATTGTAAGTGTTGCAATTGCAGACAGCTTTAGTACATCTCATTATAATATTTGACAACCCTCATTTGCACTATATCCGCCCCTTTTTTGCAAATGTATGCAGGAACACCCATAATTACATACTCATCTACGTTTGAACCATAAACAGAAACTGCTGTCGACAAAGCGTTCCCTAAAATCACAAAGAGCAATATGCTTGTTTAGTACATTTCACCCAAGACTTCCAACTGGTTTGCCACTATTGCAACAGTACATTGGGTGTTTTACTGCAGATCATACCAAGTCATTGCTTTATTTGTATTGTCACCTGACCAAAACATGTTAAACGTGCAAAAGCCAGGTTAGAATAATTTGATCAGCTTTTACCAATTAAAAACGTGATATATACAGCGATGGCCAAAAGTTTTGTATCAACCTATAGAATTAGCTAATAATTTCACTAAGTCAAATTAAATCTGCTGAATAATGTTACATTAACATAATGAATAAGATACCACTTTGTAGTTCTGCATATACTTATGAATTCATATTTGTATTATTTATTAATAAACACATAATCAGCAGGGCTCGCAAAATCGCTAGCCTGACGTTCGGGGACAGCCAAAAATCTGTCGGACAACATGTTTTTGTTTGGCTGCTTGACTGACGGGCAATCCGATTTTTTTACTCTGTAACAAGATAACGTTCTTTTCTTTAATCAGACAGCAATTTCTCAATCAAGATTCCGGTCACAGATCATCTCGGTAAAACACATTTAGAGGGATCAATGTTTTTCACTGGTAATGCTTCAGTGTTTTCTGGGGTGACGTACATGTAAACATTGCTTGTAACCAAATCCCATGAGGATTGCCTCGTGTAACACCCCTGACAACTCAAGCAATCATATCTAGGCAGCGCGTTGATGTCACATGACTGTGTCTGCTCCAGTGAAACGAAAGGTAAAACGGACACTACGACAGCCAAAGTATACACTTTTATATTGAAGGCTATGATTTTTTAAACGAAGTTACAGAGTGGAATTACAAGCTACTGTACTCTGCTCACCAAGATTCACATTTTATTATATTGTTGTTACCTTTATTAAATTGTTAACGTTATTTCCAAACCTACGAAAAAAAATAAAATAAATTGAATACGACTGTTATCATTAACACGTAGAATGTTGTAATAATGTAGAATATTGTATCATTTCTTTAATGTGATTAATGAAATGTACCGGTAATTTTATTTTAAATGTATGGTGCTTGCTTGTAACTTATTGTACCAAGTACAGCAACAGTCTTGCGTCCAAACCGTCAGCCGAGTGTAAATATACTATTTACATCCTCACTATATAGCTTTATTTAACTGATGCTGATGTTGGCTCATACAGGTCTATGCAACCACCACGGCAAAGCAACATATGATTTCTTTAAAAAAAAAATTATGCACCATGTTAATGTTGGTGGTCTTGGTAAATGAAAGTGCTTCCTGTGAGTGATAGCATGTTGTGCAGCACGAGAGAAACAAGCACTCTTATATGTTATTGAATTGGAACATATACTCTGGCAAAGGACGCCGAAATATATGAGGGTGTTTTGATGTAGTTTTAGTTTTATTTTTATTTTTTCACTTCGTTTAGATTATTGATCACGAGAAAACAACCCTGTTTAAAAGAGACTGTGAACTACAGAAAGCCACAGCTGAGCGGAGGAACGGCCTATAAAGAAGGACTGTGTATTGTGTAAAAATCAGATGTTGAAGTATTTAACCTTAGTGGTTGTGCACGGAAAAACAGAAGGGTCATTGGATACCTGAAATAAAGCAAAGCACTGAAGAAGGAACTGGAAATTAAGAGTGGATTACAAATACAAGCGTGGAGTTTGTTTTAAAAAGTGTGTTTATTATTGATGAGACTGTTTATTGAATACTTTTGTTATAAACTTCGACCAGGTTGCATAGACCAGTGCAACTGGCAGTTTATGAATAATCCAGGGAGTCTTGACCTGGAAGACAGAAAATCATTGGTATTATAATTACAAAAATAAACCTGGGCTTGCTTCGACTTAAAAGAAATATGAATACTTACCTCTGCAACGACTGGAGACTAACACAAGAGGGAGACCTTGTATCTACCTCTTGCAGCATCAACCTACCACCTAGAGGGGCGCCACCGCACGCAAGCTATAGTTTTTCGACTGTCCAGCAGAGGACATATACCTACCTCACCACCAGCGCCCACTAGTTGAGAACCTCAACAAAACCTGGAAAAAGATCAGAGAAAGGATTTAAACAAAGGACATTCAATAAACAATGACCATGCTAAGTCTGGAGTGATACTTACCAGTTCAGAGCCCAACAGAGGAACAGGTGAAATTTACAGTTTCAAGAACCAATCTGGGACTGTGTATTACTGAAAGAACATTAAACATTAAGATTATTATTTTTATGAATTGATAGTCGTGTGTTGAGCAAAAGATTGTGTACTAAGCACCAGCCCATTTAAAGGACCCTTCGTGAATGTATGTTTAGGTTTGAACTTTAAGTTGTTGGCTAATGAAGATCGTTTCATTTCTTCTAGCTTTGGTTTCCCGTCTTCCTCTCCCAACCACCTGCACCACTCTGTTACCTACCAACTGCAAACACAATCTTTGACAGTAGGTGTTTAAGAAAAAACAGACTTCTTTCAGAACAGTTTTTAATCAACTGATGTAAACTTCCACGTCTTAACCACAACGACAAAGTAAACTCTTGCTCACAAGTGCAGCCTCTTGCTGCATGCATTCTACATTCTGCAGCCAACAGATTTATAGCATGCCTGGTGAGAATGGGGCCAAAACATGCAGCACCCCCTGGCACCTTCAAATATGCAAAAGTGAGGGGGACCTTAAAAGAAGTAAGGGTGCCCGGCCCCCCCTGCCCCTTGCTCCATTTGCCCCCTGCCCCCTGCTCCGCAATTCGAGCACTGCTTATCCCCGGGTGAAAAAACTCTTAATGTGGCTTGTCTGTTTTAGCTGTACCTTTG